>NC_089797.1:2500-112500 GCF_040412425.1 Macrobrachium rosenbergii
GACCAGGTTTTATAGACGTTTCTATTTTGGGTAATGTCCAACCATCTCCGTTTATTGTGCTCCGAATCTCAAAATTGAAGAGTATGATAGGTGCAGTTTAAATAAAATTACCCAAGAATCATCGTGTGGGGGTAGTGCCGTCAGTGTCTCTCACGCGGCGCACTGTAGGTATTGCTTAAGGTGCTATGCAGCGTTCTTTCAGCCCCCAGCTGCAACCCCTTTCATTCCTTTTACTGTACCTCTGTTCGTAATCTCTTTCTTCCATCTTACTTCCCGTCCTCTCCTAACAATTGTTTCAGCATTATCTAAAGAGCTGAATGACCTCCTAGATCTTATCCCTTGACCTGTGGCCTAAGTTTTATATTCCGATTTCAGCTCCAAATATTTGAGAATAAAAGCAAAATTCTAGTGGTGGAAATCCACGAAAAATTAAGGTTTATTTACAGCTTTTCAATTTGGGAGACATTGGTAATCAACGGCCAAGTATTTGCTGAATCAATATAGCCAATTCATAATTCGATTCATCTATTAGTCTGTGAGCAAGGTGACTAGACTGATTACAGGCTGGATTATCGTAACGAATTTGCGACATACTGTTTAAATTAGGGGAACAACCGTGATCACGGGTGAATTGCTTGCTTACCGAGTGGTGGACAACGGTTTATAGTGAGACCCAATTATTATTTGCTAATTTATTTAAAGGTATGGCCATCAATTCAGGTCCAGGACAGATTTTTAAATGATTAATTGAAGGTTTTTGTTGTAATGTAATGACGCCGCTTTTCGAACACGGCCGTCAAAAGCAGGAAAGGACACTCGAATTGCGTCCAAATTTTTTGCACCAGTTTCTCTGTGGACGCTAGTTGATAGGTGTGGGAAATTTACGCACGCACGCGCGCGCTTTGGTTTTTTTTTCTTTGCATTTATACAACCCTGTCTGTGTAGCTTTTGTTAGAAAGTAAGAGAAAGCTTATGCAATTTATTCTTTCATTAGCCGTTTCAAGTTTGACGGCTTGAAGCCCACCTGTTAGGTCATTAGGTCTCTCTCTCTCTCTCTCTCTCTCTCTCTCTCTCTCTCTCTCTCTCTGAGAACCTCGGAAAAGCTCTCTCTCTCTCTCTCTCTCGTCCACCTGTTAGGTCATTTGAAAGCTCTCTCCTCTCTCTCTCTCTCTCTCTCTCTCTCTCTCTCTCTCTCTCTCTCTCTCTCTCTCTCTCTCTCTCGTACTGAGAACCCTCGGAAAACCCTCTCTCTCTCTCTCTCTCTCTCTCGTAGTTAGGGCCTTAAGGCCTGCATTTGATGAAATCGCTCATTACAGTCTAGTATTTATAGGCTGTAGCAACTCATACGTATTGTGATCTGAAGTATTAACTAAAAAAAAAAGCCTTTTTGATTTTGTGACACTTTTAAATTCTTGCTATATAAACTTTTGTATACAGTATATTGTTTTCTGTTTAAGAGCATCGTGGTAAATTTGGAATTCGGGAATCAACAGTTGAATGGTTATGAAAGAAAGCTGATTATTACCGATTATATTAGTAAAAGTTAGCGTTCTCCGTATCTATATAGTCAGTCATATTACAATTAATTCTGATGGGAAATGATGGGGGACGTCGAATATATATTATAGTATAAAGTGGCTCATTAAATGTTATCACTTGACTCGAATATCAAAATTGAGAGCTGGACATATCGTACGTAGCTGGTGGGCTAAAATAAATGATTTTCTGTGACATGTGGTATAGGTTATCCAAATGTATCGATCTTTTCCAGTTATCCGAAGGTGCCGTGTTATTACCAGCCATTTCCCGGCAACTAGTGAATTTTATAAGTGTGTTTTTATATTACTTAAAGAGAAATGCTTTCGTATAGGCCTAGATTTAGCAAACTCTCGCTGGCATTTTTTGTTTGAACTGGAAAACTTTTCCATATAAGTGTTGTGAATCACGGAAGGCTTGTGTAGATAGAGAGTAGTCTCTCTCTCTCTCTCTCTCTCTCTCTCTCTCTCTCTCTCTCTCTCTCTCTCTCTCTCTCTTATAATTATCAGGACATTATTAGAGAATAGGTACGATCTTTTCTGTATTTTACATTGGTCAACTGTATATTCAACCATTTTTTTGCTTACTTATTGCAACGTATCGGGTCGTATTGCAATACTTGTCCTTCCATAACAAGTGAATACTGGCATGTAATGTCTCGTATATAGGTAAGAGAAAATGCTGTCTCATAGCCAACCAGTTCTGTTGGAAAGGGTGGAGGGGGTTGGGGTTGTTTTTCCAGTTGGGAGGGGTTGGGTAGGGGGAGGGGGTTATTTTCCACCAAATTTGGACCTCCGCCAACATATTTTATCATAATTAAGCAAAAGGTGTTGTACCAATATCGTATTCTTTGTCCGTGTACGTAACCCATTGCAACATATGTGGTATTGGAATACATGCCATTACATTAAAAGTGTGTAGCCAGGTCTGTTGTAGGGGGGGAGGGGGTATGTTGGTTTTCCACTAAATTTAGATCATATTCTAACCCAACACATTTTATCATAATTAGGCAAAAGGTGTTGTGTTAATATCGTATTCTTTGTGTACATAACCCATTGCAACATATTTTATCATAATTGGAGGTGTTGTATCAATATCATATTCTTTGTGTAAATAACCCATTGCAACATATGTGTCATACATGTCATTACATTAAAAGTGTGTAGCCAGGCATGTTTGATGGGGGGAGGGGTATGTTGTTTTTCCGGTAAGTTTGGATATATATTAACAAAGTTAATCATAGTTATGCAAAGGTGCTTAATCAACATTGTATAATTAAGCCAGATATTAACATACTTATTACATTAAGAGTGTATAGCCAGGTCTGTTTGCATGAGGGAAGGGGGTTTGTTTTCCACCAAATCTGGACCCATATCAACATTTACCTACACATTTAATCATAATGAGGCAAATTGAGTTTTATTAATATCGTATAATGAAGCCAGATATTTTTAGGGTAAATGGCGCGTCAGATATCGTAGGGTGGGCGTGTTCAGATCACTATTGCTCAATATTGCTACGTATGAATATCGTAATATTTACTTCGTGTTTAGTATTGAATCCTATTTAAACTACCTAAGAGACTCTTGACTCTCCTACTTTCTTCTCTTATAGTAGAATTCGATCCCTTATTGTTTCCTAAGTTTTGATGTCCAAATATCAATAATTGTTCACACCACTTGGGTATTCTGATCTAACTAGACACTCAGGCAGAAATAGAGAGTTTGCAGGACCTTGTATATATTTTAAGGTATTGATTTTTCTGCTTTGGTGACATGTTTGGTGAAGTTTGTTTTAACGTCATATTATTCCTTTCAGAAATCAGAGAATTGGGTCCCATGGTTGTATTCAGCACTGGTACAGTACTTGCACTGGTATCCCAGGACAGAGTCCCATAGCTGTGTTCAGTACTGGTACTGTACTTCTGGTACTTGTCACTGGCATCCCAGGACAGGTTTGAATGAGGCAATGGCGTCTATTCCATTAATGGTAATTATGATCAAAACGGTTGATTTTTGCACATATTTTTTTTATATCTTCACCCAGGTTATTGTCTGCATAATCCCACATAATTGTCAGCTTTTTTGTGGCCTTCTTACTTGACTGTTAGCCTTTCTGGTGATTTGTATTAAGTTTTAATTTTTATTTATATGCTTTTCAGTAAATATTAAAGTAAATGTCCATATATCAGAAGAATCAAGGTCATTGAATATCATACCTTTTGCCTTTGCATTGTGGGTATTAATAGAAGCTCAGACATTCATATATAAGATTTAGAGGAATATTTTTCTGTATAACTTCTTGTTTTCTGTGTTTTTTTTTTATATTCTCACCAGTTTCCTCCCTTCCAATATGGTTGTCAACTTATTTTTCCTTTTTTTCCAGCTGTGCAATTCTTTTGCTCCAAGAAGCAGCTTCCTGCCAGGCACGCAATAGAGAAGAACTTTTGATTGGTGGTCAATCTTTTGAGGAACTGGATGTCTTTGACTTATACAAATATTTAGTAAGTACTGTCCACCTTTTTGTAAGAGTGAAATTTAAATTTGAATCAACATTTAGAAATTCCAGGCAAAACTTGCAAAGCTGTGGCTGTTCTGACTAGACCAATATATCTGTAGGTACTAGAGAGAGGAGAAATTAATTGATTGACAGTCAGTCTATTTAGGAATGGGTTGTCTTTGACTTATAAAAATTTTCTTTAAGTATATTCTTTTATAAGTGGGAAATTTAAGTGTGGATCAACACCTATGGTATTAAAGGAGAGTGCAGGCACAACTTGCCAAGCTGTGGCTGTTATGAATATGCCAATATAGCTGGAGGTGCAAGTGGTTGAAGCATAATTTTCTCTTAAGGCTGTGTTATGGCAAATATAGTTTTAGGTGTTAGTGGTTCAGTCATAATTGAATTCATAATGTAATATTTTTCCTCACGTCATTTTGTATAGTATTTGATTTAGCCAGATGTCTGACCCATGGATATTATTAGATAAACACAAGACTTGTCCCTATTTGTACAAATATGGTAAAGGACGTCTTATTTTAAAGATATCTGATTACAGCTACCAGCATAAACATTAAAGAAATGCTGTTTAGGCTTAGTTTCATGAGTAGCCGAGGTTTTATAATAACAATGTTGTTTATTACTAAGATAATAATAGCTTTTCTTTACAGCAAACTGTTTATTGATGGCTCTGCCAAAGCTAAGGATTTTAATACTAGACTTTTGACACTTGTTTAAAATATCTCTCTCTCTCTCTCTCTCTCTCTCTCTCTCTCTCTCTCTCTCTCTCTCTCTCTCTCTCTCTCTCTTCTTGGTCTCAGTAAGAATCTCTCTCTCTCTCTCTCTCTCTCTCTCTCTCTCTCTCTCTCTCTCTCTCTCTCAGTAATCAGTAAGAACATCCCCTTTAAGATGCTTGATCTGCCCCTCACCTACCTGGTTCAAGGGACCCCAATTTAAGGTTCCTATCAGTAGCCCCCTGCCCTCATTCTTGATGTGTTAGTAAACAAGTTATAGCCCTCTTCAATACCTTCAGTATTAAGCTTCTAATTCCTTGAATCCTCATCTTGTCCAGGAACTCTGGCCCTCTGGGTCCTACCAGTGGACACAACAAAGTCCTTGTGAAGATCCTAAACCTTTTTACTATGCTCTTGATATTATGCTCCTGCAATCTTATTCATTTATCCATAGCTTCGTCTAATATTTTCTCTCTTTATTGTATCTCCTGATATCTTTACAGACAAGAGTTTAGTAGTGCTTTGAAATGAGTTCAAATTGTGTTAATTATAGCAAAATGTGCAGTTTGAGATAACGGACATGCATTCAATACTGAAGTAATGATTTTTGTTTTCCAGGTATGTATGAAGAGGACAGTGTCACCATCAAGACAAGCCGGTCTTCATTATAAATGACACGTTGCAGATTTGATAGAATCCAGCAGAGGGAACATAAGAATTTGTTTTTCAAGATATACCCTTCAAGTTCATGGGCATTGAAAGATGGATATTTTGACTGTAAATCTATCTGGAGGGTGGAAATCTTTAATAGTGTCCCTTGAAAGAGTGTTTTATTGCATATGTGGGTAACGGTTAACTCTCTCTCAAGAAGGCAGTGTCAGAAAGGAATATCTCAAAAAACTGTTCCATTTGACCAGTTTTCTTAAATATCATGCAGTTCCACCTTCAAATGGTAACTCTCTTAAGATTTATAGACTACACTTCTTGCCCTCAAGTGATTGTTTGTGCTTGTGAAAGTAAAATGTTCGTCTCAAAGTAACAAATGAGAAGTTATGATCTAAAGTAAAATCTGCATTTTTACGTTTTGCAATGGGATAGTTGAACTGGTATACAGTGCTTAAGTTGCTAAAGAAAACTACTAGTGTTAGTTTTTTGCCAGGAACTTTTAGCCTTTTTGTGTCAAAATAAAAATTGCGTTTGTGTTTGTAAATGAAAACAAACCTCAAAATTAAGAAGGTAAGCGACTGGGAGAGAGAGATAGAGAGAGAGAGAGTGGGGAACCTTTCCCCATTTGGAAATCCTTAACAGTATTTTGTTTTGATGAAGTTTTGTAGTTCAATATCAGGTTTTTGTCAACGATTGATGGTTTCGTTGTCTATTTACTTAAGGGCCAGACAAAACAGGGTTTGTCTTGTATATATACATTCATTGTTCCTCATTATGAGCTGCCCTTCACTTCGTATTGTTGTGATGACTAGTTTTTTGTGATAACTAACTCACTGGTCATTGCTATTTCAGTAGAAAATCCAGTTTCCCCTTTTCAAAGCTGTGATGTTTCTTTCTCAGGTGGCTTTTGTAAGTGAGCAGTTGGGAGATACCTGGCCCTTTGATTTTTATAGGTTTCTCTCTTTCTGTATGGTGTAATCCAGTCCTGGTTCTTTGTTGCTGACATTTCTGGGCTGTTGGTGACAGAATTTCACTCCTTTTGTTTCTTGTGATATCTGACCGAAAGTTAAGAGTTCCAACATGTATATTGTCCCTACTTCATGTTACAAACTTTGTTATGTTACAGGTGAGGGTTTGTGGCACATTAAACTCTTTGTCTATTCTGAGTCAGTGAAAATAACTGACCTACATCCACCAGTCTCTTGTTTTACTTGGAAGATTCATTTTGCTTTGTATCAACTCTTTCATTTGACAGTTTTTAACTGTCTAATTTGGTTGTCTGCTCTTTGGCATTGTTGGTTATTGCTGTGATTTGGTATAGTTTCTTGTGAGTTATCCTAAACATGTAATTCACTTGCATTGCTTTCTTATGTCTTTGTAGACATTGAAGCCTCCTTGTTCCTTGTGTTTTTTAAGTGATGTGTATCTTTAAAATGTCCTTTGCTGTGTTCGTAAGGATGGACATCCATGTATGCTGTAGGTCTACAAGTATAACTTCGTTTCTCTCAGGGTAGCAGGTTTTCCTGCTACGTTTGCTGAATTTTTTTGTTGATAGTGCAATTTGCAACACCCACGGTTGAAGACTGTAAATCCTTTACAGTGACTTGACAATCTTTTGGTTTCCTGTGTTTTTGGTACCTAGGTTTATTTTGTAGCCTTTTCCAAGTCCTTGACAAGGAAGGGAGCATCCCATTTGTACAAGATTAAGTGTTCCTGCGACTAGGACTAGTTGCCTGAGCGTCTCGTCTTGTTACTGTTCCTGCCGGAAATCTGCCAGCAATGGTTCTCTGTAGCTCATTGACCCAGGGACTTGAAAGTTGCTACCTTTCTGCTGTTCAGGAACGTCCAGAATTGCTTAGTTAGTTGAGTTTAAAGTGTTTGGCTAATTGAGAATGTTTTGGTGTCTTTGAAACCGTTTGTGGTTGGCTGATTTTATTTTCCATTTGCTGTCTTCTCTTTATTGTGCAAAGCTTTGAATATTTGGTAGTTGTCTTTTTGCCAAGACTTTCCATATAGGTCTGCGGCCCTTTTAGCTATCCTGCAAAAGTTTCCTGCTGATAAGTGTAGAGCTTTGTTGAATGACCAGATTGTTTGGGGCGTTCCGTCTGTCTTGAGATTGGTGGGCCATGGACTCGCCAATTTCTCATAGGCTCGACAGTTTAAGAGTGCCACACAACTGAAGTCAAGAGCGGTGAAGGCTACACTAGCCACTGTACTTTTGTGTATCATACCTCGTTTCGTCCTGTGGTCTTTGTCCTAGGTGGGTTTCAGTGAGCATTGTTGTTCTGTGAGTGTTCTCTGCTCATGTTTTCAGAGGGCAACAAAGTATAGGGGTTTTCCCTCTCTTCAGAAACCAGATACATAAGAGAGCGAGATGGTTTTGTTGTAACTGCCTTCTCCTAGAGCTTGGAAAGCTCTCCAACTTCTGACTTGATCTTGGATTACCGTTTCTTTGACCTACACTTTGTGGTAGGTGTGGGCTCCATTGCTTTTGCCCGCGTCAGATGTCCTGTCCAGTCCAGACCTTCCTTCAGGGTGCATATCATCAAGAAGGACTGATGTATGGTACCATAAGATGGCATATTTTCTGCCAAAGAGTGCCCCTGTGTCTGACATGTGTTAACAATCAGCTTGATTTTGTTGTGTTCAAGAATCTTCCTGAGGGGGATGTTTCCCAGAGCAAAACTCACATTGCTGCAGGATATTGTTGGGACAGAAGCCTTTCCAACACTATATGGCTTGAAACTGCATCTTTTAGATGATGTTTGTGGCACCATTATGCTGAACTGCCTGGTCTTTTTGCATTGGGCTATGTCCCTTGATGTGCTCAAGCAATTTTTAGTGTTTTTGGCTTGGTAGGCACCACGCTCTCTTGGCTAGCTTGTTCTTGAATGCAGCTGTTGGCATTCTTCAGAGATATTTTGTTGACACCAGTTCTGCTCAAGTTACCCCAGTTCTTCCTAACTGAAGTATACCTTGGATACCACAGGTTAAGTCACAGGCGAAACTATTGAAAATGAGTTAGATTTGGTGCCAAGACTGGCGGAAAAAGATATTTTTGAAGCTGATGTGGTTTATGCAATTTTGAAACAAGGTTGGTTTGCAAGGCACTCTCTCGTTTTATGTCTGGTTTTGTTAGTTTCACTTTGTGATGAATACAGGTGAAAAATCACCGATTGGAAGGTTGTCATTATAAAGTGTGAAATTGCAATTGAGATAAAACTAACAAGGTCAGAGACGAAAGGTAAGTTCTCTTACAAAGGTCACAGATGACTTGTAGAGAGAAAAGCTCCCTCTAATAGGGTACAAAGCTGAATAAAGCAGTTCATATTAAAGCATGAAAGGGTTAATAAGTAAGAATAATAAACCAAGTAAAAGATTGCCATATGAAAGAAAACTAAGTAACAAAGATAAACTAAAACGTCAATGAAAGTAAACTTTAGCCTATAAGGCAGATTAAACCATGAAGATGGCGGCTGTAGCATATAAAGCTTTTGGAAGAAAATGAGTCGAAGGTAAATAAATAAATGAAAGAAAATGGCCCTATAGAAGGCCACAAAGTTATTGATCTGACTTGCGGTACAGTGGGAAAATTAGATGACGTCATAGTTGTGACGTCGCTGCATGCAGCTAAAGGTACTGTCGAGATTGACGTCATAGTTGTGACGTCGCTGCATGCAGCTAAAGGTACTGTCGAGATTGACGTCATAGTTGTGACGTCACTGGATGCAGCTTAAGGTAAAGCTTGTCATAGTTGTGACGTCACTGCATATAGCTAAAGGTAGTCGAGAAATTGATGACGTCACTGCATGCTGAAGTCTGGTATATTCAATGACAAGGGTAACCCTTTTCACGTGACTTCATAGGTGATGACGTAAGCATTCCTGTGTAAACATTGTAGGCTTATGATAAAGAAATAAAGACCGAGATAATAGAATGTTTTAATCAAACCCTAAACAAATAAACACGATATATTGAGGAGAATACTCGTGATAATGAAAAATCTTAATTTTTTTTTTTACTCCTCGGAGCCAGCATTGCAATGCCCGAAGGAAGAGAGAGAGAGAGCGCCTCAGCTGGAGGTAATGAAACCAGCCGGTTACCAACTTTTGAAGCCGACCCAAAGGGTTTTGTCTAAGTTGACGACAGCTGATTGCCGAGATGGGAAGTCTCGTATATACTTCCCTCGTGCTTTCCAAGATGTCTGCCATTTTTCTAGACCATCTCAGACGTCAGAGAATGGTGTTAAGTACAGTAAGCCTAAGGTGGGTGTAGCAAGGCTACCAAGACAAGCATAAGCTTACGTTCACTCTCATGGCTGTATTTTCGTACTCAAATGCTTGGTTGACCTGGAGTGTCTTAAGAAACAAGGCGTGAAATTCCCGTATGCTTAAATCGCCAGCATTTCGTCCAGAGGTATGATGGCCCACCCACCAAAAAATTTCCTAAGTCCAGTTCCTCTGTGGATGACTTGCAAGAATATCTACGAGGCGTAAGCGTACATATCATCATTCTGGTCTCCGTTTTCGTTAAGGTTTCGAGTCTTTAAGAGTTTCTCTCGAGTCTTCTTATAGAAAATGAGTCTTTTAGTATAATTCAACCTCATAGAAAACAGGAGAACAAATAAGGATAGACGGTAACGAAGATAAATAGATCTCGAACGTCTTAGTCATCTGACGTTGACTGCGTACCTGACAGAATTTTTGACTTCGAGAGCTGCAGAGGACGATTTACTTGTAAATACGAATGAATAAAGCTAATTTAATCCTTATTTTCATCGATATTTATATATAAAACTGACTTCATTCTTTTCTATATGCATTTGACTGAAATAACTTAGTACATTTCAAGGGTCTCACCCTGGCATCTTTCAGCATTTTGACGTCAAGTTTGATATAAAAATGTCAATAATGGTGGCCAAATTGAAGTCTAATCATGAATTAAAATAGGACACGTCAATTTAGCAACAAATACAGTCATTTTGGTGTCAAATCTGACGTCAAAAAGCTGAAATATGTCAGGATACAAGATCCTGTAACACCCCATCCAATGTAGACACGCTCTATAAAAATGACTTTAAATTCCTTGATTATTTTTCAAGCTAGTTCTATTTAGATGAACTTTTTTAGTAGTGAAACGACCCAATTTTACTTCAGACTTTTATCATTAGATTTCAACCCTTCAAATACCTTTGCCTGAATTAGCTTTTTCCACGTGATTTTGATAATACAATGCGTTTAATTATAACTCGTAAAGCACCATGTTCCATAAGATGGGCATTTTTTATTTACTGAAATTTACACATTAAATAATTTCATATACTTTTACATGATTTTTGGGTGATTCGTTTCAATCGCTCTTAAACTTACATATTTGCTGCAACCCAAGTAAATTTGTTTACTTTACATTTTCAATGAAAAATTTAACTTTATTTTAAACGGTTTCAGCTGAATTCTTTACGCTTAGCCTAGTAACTGGATATGCACCACACTATTGAATTATTCAGAACTGAATTTCTAAGTAACTTCAAATTTAAGGCTTTTAAAGTTATATGCTTCATTTGGTGCCATTTTCAGTTTACATGATATTTTCATCTACAGGATTAATTTAAAAGTATAGAATACTCATTTACATTCTCAGACGTCATTACGTGCACGTGAATTTGACAGGAATTTCACAAATAAACCAAACAAAAGCTAACTGACTTTATTTTACTTTAGATAACAAGTCATCCTCTTGCCCATGTTACAACAAAAGCACTTAATTGCACCAAGACACATACAGTCCCCCCAAAAGCAGACAAGTGACCCAAACTCCTTCAGGTGGAACAAGCGCGCCTTGAGGCACTCCCACCACTTCGTCTTATAGGCCTAACGACACCATTCAATGTAAGTGATTGAGTCAGGTAAATGGTTGGAGACGTGCAAAGCTAATATCCTCCTGCCCCGTTCTTCCTCCCCCAGCAGGACAGCAGGTCGGACTAACGTCAGCCTTCACTGTACACGTGGACCACCAGGCCAGTTTAGGTTCTGTGTGATACGCCTTACAAAAATCCATCCCATGGTCAGGTAATTAGGGAGGAATGTCCAGTTGCTAATTGGGACATTCCTTGAGGTGTTCTGAAGTTATGATGTTTTCTCAAATCTTTCTGCTTTCAGTTTTTACAAGTCTTTGAATGGCAGCTTTGCACTGATCATCAGAACAGGACTGAACACCAAGAAAAATCGTTTTATAAAGCTCACCAAACTACTGACAGTAAAAATAACTTATTTATGCTTACCAGAATAAGGTCACATGGTCAAAACTTGCCTAAAAATGAAAATTGCTGTTTGATATTCACATTAATTAAAACTGTTTCACATACTAGAACCACGCAACAAGTTCCTAACACCTGCAAAATTGTATTGGTCTTTAGTTCAGGGCTACGGAATAATGGGCACTGCCTTTTTATAAGGACCATTGTGGAAGAGCTACCATTGTTACAGTCATGACCGACGAATGAATATTGCTCAAGAAAAACTTCATGATAAGTTTACTGCATTTTATTTTGACCATTATACTTGAAGATCTGCCTTTAAAATGATAATACCATACTACAAGTTCCAGTAACTTGTTTTTTGGTCAGGTTTGAGGACACTTTCAATCTCGAGAACCTAAACTCTATGCATGTCTTATTTAGATAAAAACAACACTCTGAAGCTGATCCTTTGCATCTAAAAACTACAAGTTCTTGGATAAAAACTCTATGCAACTGGCAGTACTTTTAGCCAAAGATAAAAAACTGAGATGAAACTTTTATACAAACATCACACTCTAGGTAAAAAAAGAAAAAGATTTTCATGGGCAGAAAACTGACGAATAAGCCCTCTCAAGTAGAGAATTCACAAGTCTTCACTTTCTGGGCAAAATCAACTAACTCCCAAGCAGACAAACTTTGCAGGCCTATGAACGCCACTTTCTGGGCAAAATCAACTCTGGCTCCCAAACTGACAAACTTTGCAGGCCTAAGAACGCCACCTTTTGGGCAAAATCAACTCTGGCCCCCAGACTGACAAATTTTGCAGGCCTATAAACTCCCCTTTCTGGGAAAAATCAACTATGATTCTCAAGCAGACAAACTTTGCAGGCTTAGGAATGCCACTTTCTGGGCAAAATCAACTCTGGCCCAAACTGACAAACTTGTTAGGCCTATAAACTCCCTTTCTGGGCAAAATCAACTGACTCCCAAGCAGACAAACTTTGCAGGCCTAAGAATGCCATCTTTTGGGCAAAATCAACTCTGGCTCCAAGACTGACAAACTTTGCAGGCCTATAAACTCCCCTTTCTGGGAAAAATCAACTTTCTCCCACAACAACAAACTTTTTAGGCCTATAACTCCACTTGCAGGGCAAAAAAACTTTGGGTCCAAGCAGAAAAAAACTTTGCAGGTTGAAAACTCCACTTGCAAGGAAAACAAAACTGATACTTCCACAACAACAAACTTTTGCAATAAACAAAAATTTTCATAACAAAAAAAACTAAATCTGAATAATTTCAGTCAAAACAAAACCCTCCCTTGAACCAGAAGACTTGCAGACCAACAGAAACCATACCAAACAACAATTTCCAGTCAAAAAAAAAACTTTCCCTTGAAAGTAAACACACTTCATAAAAGAACTCTATCAACTGACACATGCTAGCTGGTATGGACATGCCACTCAGATGTCACGAGTTCGTGCCTCCCCCAGGGTGATGAACAAATCACTGGCTCTGTATCATGATCGGTTACTGCAACACTGTGGGGTCTGCGGTGGGAGGGTGAAACCAACATTCTTTGGAAGCTTGAATTTCAAGTCAATGGCCCCTTTGGTGTGCTTGTTCCATGTGAATAGTTTCATTTACCAAATAATAATAATAATTTCTAAGCAAAATGTGCCTCACCCAAACTAATTCCAAACTGATAACACTTCCTAGATAGAAAATCTTTTCAAGAACTAACACAATGAACAAAACTCACTCCCAATTACCACATTTTCTGGGCAAAAGCCTCTCTAGTGAAAATTCCTAGGTAAGACTAACACTTTTTTGGCGAAAGTGTCCTCCAAAGATACACATTTCAGGCAAATCCTCTCCCAAACAGACACCCATTCCAGGCAAAAAAGGAAAAAAACTTTTGAAATGACCTACTTTTTTTGGGAAAACTTCCTGAGCATAAAGTTCATGAAACATAAAGACATTTTGAGCAAGTGATTCGTGATGCCTAAGGAGAACTCTCAGACTAATAGACATTCTAATCAACAACTCTCCCACACCAGAATGTATACAGTACTTCTTGGCAGGGAAAAAATGTAAACTAACAGACTTACTGGAAAAAAAACAAGACTTCGCAGCCAAAACAAACTCTCTAACAGACTTTCTTGCACCCCCTGAAAATCACGAACTACAGAAAAATTTCTACACCAGTGAAAAAAAAAATTCTAAACTAACAGACTTTCTGTATAAAAAAATCACAGACTAGCAAGACTAACTAGCTACCAACAAAAATTACAAAATAACAGACCTACTAACAAAAATTATAACAGACTTTTTAGGCAAACACTCACAAACCCAGACACCTTGAAATCCTCATTATTAAAGTTAACAGATTCTGTGAAGGCAATACCATCGATATTAACAGACTTCCTGAAGACAAAACAACCACATATTAACAGACTTCATGAAGGTAAAAACATGCAGACATTGTAAATAAAATTGTCACAGACTAGTGTGCAATCTAAAACCAAATGTATTACAAACCAAGAGACCACCTGAATGAAAAAAATATCAAAGGCACACTTTCTCAAAGCAGATTATCATGAAGAATCAGACTTTCTCTGACTAATTTTCAGAGACTGACTTTCTTAAAGTGAAAGCATAACACAAGGACAATCGTCCTTCACGCAAAAGTGTCACAACAAATTTCTGTCTTTGTGTACCAAAAAAGACAGTCCCAGATTGTTGCAGGCTATCACAAACAGTATCTAGATGTCCAGCACCACTGCCCTGGACTAATTCTGTCAATACTATCAGTATCTATAATACCCTTTTGTTATAAACCAGTTTTCAAGAAATCTTAACATGATGTCTTTAACAATATCATTTTCAGCCTTCTTCAACAAAATATTCAACCGAAAACTATGAACAAAATCAACAGACCATATCAAACTTGATCCTGGGAAATAAAAGGAAAAATTATACCTGAGAGGTCTTTCCAAAAAAAAATACAGAGTAAAGGTGACGAATCAATGAAAATGTGGAAATGAAAATGAAACCAACACACCTGATAATCAGGAGACGTTAGATAGCAGAACAGGAACGGATTTGCTCCCTACAAAAACACATCTGGAGATCAGAAGACATGACAGCCCTGGGCAACCTATATTCCACATTCTAGTTGTAGCCAAGATGAAACACTTAGCTTTCCTACCAAAACTAGACATTATCAAGCTTTCATCTATGCCAAAATTTAGCAAAGATACAACTCTTGGCAAACCCCTAGCAAAGCTAGACATTATCAAGCTTTCATATACACCAAAATTTAGCCAAGATACAACTCTTAGCAAACTCCTACCAAAGCCAGACGTTATCAAGCTTTCCTGTATGCCAAAATTTAGCCAAGATACAACTCTTAGCAAACCCCAAGCAAAGCTAGACATTATCAAGCTTTCCTGTACACCAAAATTTAGCCAAGATACAACTCTTAGCAAACCCCTAGCAAAGCTAGACATTATCAAGCTTTCCTGTACACAAAATTTAGCCAAGATATAACTCTTAGCAAACCCCTAGCAAAGCTAGACATTATGAAGCCTTCATGTACATCACAGTTTAGCCAAGATACAACTCTTAGCAAACCCCTAACAAAGCTAGACTTTATCAAGCTTTCCTGTTCACCAAATTTGCTACCAGCAAACTATGGAAAACTTAAGCACAACTCTTAACATTAACAAAATTTGTTCTCAGCAGAACCCTTAAATTATTCCAAAACTTGACTCTTGTGGAATAACACTTTGAATCCCAAGATATCATGAGCAAGGACTGGATTAAACCACAAACCAACATCATAAAAAAGGACTTATTTACTCCTAAACTACATATCAGTAGGCTTCCTAAATGACAATGCTGTATCAACACTCAGAAAAACTCTACAGTACACAAATCTTCTGACATTTAGAAAGGTTACTGTAAAATCAATTGACATTCTAATGCCTTCTCAAGGTACCATGACTCAGTCCTGCCAGACCGTTCTGGAGCAATGGAAAGGTTGTACCAGTTGTGTCTAAATATCCACAAAACAAATTCAGGTCTCAGATCACATATTCTACCAGCAACAAAATAGTAAAAAACAGTACTACATTACCATTACTTAGGCACTGCACATTAGGGAGATGCTTCTCCAGTTCTAAGAACCAAACACAAGGTTTAGTAAACCAGTACAACAATTTTAGAGTCTACAAACCTTCAGAGGAAACCTTTCAGTACCTGAAGCCGCTTAACCATTACAAACTGACGTCAATGTTTCAGAAATTGGCATTGTAGAGCGTTGCCGTTTCTGTAAGGAAAGGACAACTTGATCCTCCATAGCATGATTCATCTAAATCCTAACCAAATTGTTCATGGGATTACTTTCTATATACATTAAGCTTTACATTAGTAAGGTAACCTAAGGACAGTTTCCTTGTCTAATTAAATGGCAGGGAAAACCTTTGTTTTTAATCTATTATCCCTCATGACCTGAGAATCTCAGCATGCCTTATGGTAAGGTATTTGGTAAAATTAGGTGTATAATCAACTTTCTAGCATATCAAAAGTCACATTATTACACATTAACCCTTTTACAAAGGCTTCCATAAAGTCCTCCAAGATTAACACACACACACACCCGATTTCGTCTAATCAACTGACGATGTTATGAACTTTGTATGGTTTCTCACACAGAATTCTAAACTGCCCTCCCAGGTATTTAGCTGTTCTTTATTTCAGGTACACGAATGAAGTATCAAGGCTAAGAAGCGAAAAAGTTTGAGCCCCAAGCTGGTACCCCCTTTTGGAACGACGGTTGTGTCCGAAATGTAATTATTACTTTTGTCAGTAACTTGACCGAAAGGATAACTTTTTACTTCCAAAATATTTTTATAGACTTATTTTAGATGTGTTGACATCTGGTAGGATATAAATGATACTGAATACTTGACCTAAATATAACCTTGTGGAAAATTTTCACGAAAACTTCTAAAATACCAGCATGTGACACAATCAAACTCAACATCAGCAAAAATAACAAATTCTGCCCATAAAAATAAATTCTCTAAACTTGGTAAACGATGCTTTACAAATTAGAATTTTTTCCACATTGCATTGTCAAACTGAATGGAACTTGGCCAGGAAATGGTATTTGAAATAGCAGAATATAATAATAATAATAATAATAATAATAATAATAATAATAATAAAATAATAATTGACTTAAAACATGACAATTCTGAATTCTTCCCCAATATGGAACTTTTCTTAGAAAATAATAGAAGCATATAGAGTACTTCTGCATCTCACTATACAAAGTAATTTTAGTCAGTTATCCATAATAAAAAGTCAATTTCATTTATAAGTATCTCTGAAGACAGACCAACTACCCCTATTCATGAATATTTACAAGTAAATGTACACACAGCTTTAAGGAAATAATTCTGACAGATACAAAGCCAAATGTACAATGTCTAATACATTCGAAAACATATTCACACATCACAGCCACAAGTCTTTTACTTAATGTTCCCTGTTTTCTACAAGATTCAACACAACACAAATTCTGTAACAAGACCTGGGAGAAAATCTTACGAGAAACATTAGAGAAAACAGAAAACAGATTGACAAAATGTCTGACAATCGTAGATTTTCTTACATACAGAAAAAAATGGACTAGGGATTTTTTGGGGCCACTATACTTGTTTGACACAAAATTCTGGCAGCCAAAACATACAGGCTCAGTACACCAGTTCACAAGACACTACAGGCAAACACGCTCAAGTACAAATACAGCCATAAGAGTAACCATAAGTCAAGGAATGCCTTAGAAGTAACATTACCCCACACACCTTGGACTTTCTGTACAATAACATCATTCTTTGACATCTGAAATGGACTGGAAAAGCACTGGAAAACACGAGGGAAGTATATACAAGACTTTTTCCCACCTTGGCGATCAGCTGTTGTCAGCTTAGAAAACTCAAGCCCTTTGGGTCGGCTTCAAAGTTGGCAACCGACTGGTTTCATTAACCCCAGCTGAGGGCGTGCTCTCTCTCTCTCTCTCTCTCCTCCTCCGGGGCACTGCAATGCTGACCCCAAGGAGTCCTTTATTTTTGAGTCTTTTTCTACATTTTTCCAGTTTTGCATTCATACAGTGTACATATATATAAGAAGACTTCTGTACTTCAGCTTATGTCCTGAATAAAGAGCAAAATTCCATAATTTTCTTTAAATCGTTCGGGTTTACAAATTAATTTATAATCATTGCAGACACTGCTCTAGTTCTCACTTAGTCCACAGTGCTACAGAAAGGGTTCCCTTCTCATATATTAAGGTCAAATGAACCTCCTAAATTAATCACATTGAAAAACATGAACCGTTGAAAATAGACGACAAAAGACAATAGAATTCACTTAAATTTAGATGCTAAAACAAATATTACACCCAAAGATTTACCAGTTTCATATCCTAATCCATGGCCATACTAACTGTGATTATGGAAAAACTGAACACATATAAGAATTTCAAGTGTGTGTTTGGAGCGAGATTTTAATGTGTTCAGAGGAAGCATTTTTGAGTGTGAGAATTTTAAGAGTGAGGTATTTAGTACCTGTACAGAAGTAAAGGAAAAAGCACCTCGAAGATATGTAGTGTGAATGAGGGGAATTCAAGTGTGGAATGATGCTTTAGAAAACCGAGGAAAAACTTTAACAAGGCACTAAATCAATGTGTGTGTGAGAGAGAGAGAGAGAGAGAGAGAGAGAGAGAGAGAGAGAGAGAGAGAGAGAGAGAGAGAGAGAGAGAGAGAGAAGAGAGAGAGAGAGAGAGTCAACTGCATAAAGTTTTATTACAATGAAACCTGAAAGTGTTGGTAAAACAAGGTGCAGGAATCTGTCAACAAATGTTGAAGGTTTTATTACAGCATAAACTGAATGTGAAATGGTTTCTGAAATATCCAAGTCTGGTCTACCAAGTGTAAGGCACAGGTAATCAGAACTGCTTCTATACAGTGACTAAGATGTTACTGCAAAAAAGTGTCAATTATTGCAGCGTTTCTAACCTGTGAGTCTCCAAATCTACAAACCTGTTACATGTAACAGCTTTAACAGGATACTGAAGAAATTCCCTTGAATTTTAAATTTTCAGTGTTTTTAAGCTTATTTTTTGTTGACAGAAATAAAATCTGGCTTTTCAGAATGGAAGGTTAAGAGAAAGAAATAAGAACAATATTGTAGTCATTTCCATTAATTTCAACAATATCTCATTCCTATATCCAGTTTCTATAACTAAGAACACTGATACCCCAGATTCCTGCAAATAGTGGCCAGTGAGGAAAATCTGCATAGCTGTAAGTCTCCAAATTTAGCTTATCAAACCTTGATTACAATACCTACATGATTTATTAACTGTTAAATTGTTTTTAAAATATACCATAACTAAGGAGACACTGGATATTGTTATAATTTTCTTTTGAATGATTTTAGAATTTGCCACTATAGTTTTTTCAGTGTGGTTTTAAAGACTTGTTTTGTTTTGCTAAGAAATTAAAAAAAGGCACTAACTGCTTTCTCAAACTAAGCTAAACAAAGGGCAAGATTTGATGAGTACTTATAAAAAGATGAAATACAGAAGCTTTGTACAGTTTAGTATTACAATAAATTTTCCCACTGTTGTAATTGTGAAGTTCAATTTTTAACAAGTTAAATTTTAACAATAACAGTTAATCTTCAACTATAAAAGTTAACAGAACCTTGATCTCATAAATTTAAATTCAATGGGAACTCAATGCAATAATTTAAACTGAGAGTATTAAAATGTCTACTAAAAATGATTATACCTTAACCTAAAAATCTCCATACGTCAAGACACTGTTGCAACTGAAACTCTAAAATTGAAAAACCTATACTGTAACCCAGAAATAACTGAATTTCTCAAACAATTTACATTAACAAAGCCACAAGTATCTAAGACATACCTTCTTAAAATGTAACAACAGTACAGAATATTTCAGAACTGATTTGGGTCCAAAGATTCTACAGACCTCTGTTGTTCAGATGAAATTTCTAGCAACTATTCTTGGGCTAAATCTAAGCATAACAAAAATCCCTGATTATCAGACAGCTTCCCATTTAGTTTCTTCAACTTTGCTGTTCAACTGCTTTAAACTAACCTTACTCCAGTTGACACTATTCAAGGAAAATCAACTCCTTTGTGAGGACCTTGCAAGGAAAGACACAGTCGAAGCCCCAGAATCGCAGGGGATAGGTACCAGAACTCCCCGCAAATACGTGAAACCCCTCAAAATCACTTTTAACTGCCCTATCGTAAGAGCTCAAACACCAAAGACCCCCACTTCTAGAAACACTTATAACTGGCTCTATTTTAATATTTTTATCATAAAAAATGCATTTAGTCACAAAAATATGAAAAAACAGTAATTAGTGAATATTTCTCTGTGAAAAATCACTAAAGAAACAGTCGAAAGTAGTAGACAAAACTTTCAAAAAGTGCAAAAGCGGAGGTCGACTGTAACGTGTAATTTGCTGGTATGATAAAATATGGTACTTAAATTTAAATTAAAAACTGAGGAAAATATCCTAATAGCTAAATGTCCCAAGAAAGTAACTTCCACACAACTTTATATCAAACGTCTGATAAATATACAAGGGACCTAGTGAAAAAATTCTGGCTAGTTCTCAAGATAGTTTTAAATGTTTCAGAAAGCATACTTATCAATGTAACATCAAGATGAATATACCCTTCGCATAATCCAGAACGCTTATTCATTCATATTTCAAAGATATCCTTACCAAATTCCCGTTAAGAGGGAATTTTTTAGTTTATTTATGCACCTACGATATCATATGTTAACAATATTAACTTCCGTTCAAAAAACAATTCCGATTTAAGTTTACTTATACTTTCGTTTATCTAAAGTATCATCTTCAGCAAAGATCCAAGCAACATTTTGAAATTTTTTCAGTTTACTTAATAAATCATTTACCTATAATGTAAGACTTCAGTTTGGAACCTTCACATGACAACAGTGTCTTGAAATATGCAGGGATGCCATGATAATATTGCTCTTGGTAAGATACTATCCAGTGTATATAAATATGATATTTTAATGATAAAATAAAGTTTGTTCATACTTACCTGGCAGATATATATATAGCTGTATTCTCCGAAGGTCCGACAGAATTTCAAATTTCGACGGCAACACGCAGTGGGAGGTCAGGTGGTTAGTACCCATTCCCGCCGCTGGGAGGCGGGCATCAGGAACCATTCCCATTTTCTATTCAGATTTTCTAACGCCACTGTCTCCTGAGGGGAGGAGGGAGGGCAATATGAATATATATATCTGCCAGGTAAGTATGAACAAACTTTATTTTATCATTAAAATATCATTTTGTTCATGAGACTTACCTGTCAGATATATATATAGCTGAATACCACCTTTGGAGGGGGGTAGAGACAGCCAAGAATTAGGGAAAAAACCAATTATTGGTAAAATTATTTTGGTTCCTTATCTGATAGCATAGCTGACTGAGTGGTTACTGTCACTCTAGTCTGCTTCTGCTTTACTAGAGACCCCAGCGAGGTAGTGACCTATATAGCTGGCGACTTCTAGATGATCTGTCAACGGGGGCGTGACCACAATGTGACTAGATCATAGACCATACAAAGAGGACAAAAGAGCATTACTAACCACCTAACCAACACCTAAAGCGTTAGTTTGCAAAGGATTGGGAAGACTGCCTCCAGTAGTCGACCCAACAACCAAATAAAAACACAATTAAAGGGGATAGGATCAGAGTTACCCCTGTCCCCAAGGTTGCTGAAGCAGCAATGTATGGTCCCAGCGAAAGCAATTTTCGTATGCTACCTAAACATCTTGCCAAGAGTGTGAGGCAAACACCGAATTGACTTCGCCAAAATGTGGCACTAAAAATGTCACTGAGTACCATATTTTTCTGGAACGCCTTGGAGGTAGCAACTGCCCTCACCTCGTGAGCGTTAACTCTCAACAACTTGAAGTTGGAGTCGTCACAACTAGAGTGTGCGTCCTTAATGACGTCCCTAATGAAGAATGCCAGTGCATTCTTCGACATAGGTTTAACTGGTTGCCTCACAGAACACCATAAATTATCCAATGGATCACGAGTGTCCTGTGTTCTTTTAAGGTAGTACTTGAGAGCTCTAACTGGACATAGAACTCCCTCAGGTTCCTGTCCAATAAGGTCTGCTAAACCTTTAATTTCAAAGTGTCTAGGCCAAGGGTTAGAAGACCTTTCATTCTTAGCCAAGAACTTAGGGCTTAAAGAATAGACAGCATTGTGTTCCTTGAAGCCCACATGACGGCCTTGAACTTCGCTCACTCTCTTTCTCGCCAGAGCCGTGAGGAATGCCGTTTTCGAGTAACATCCTTAAGAGATGCAGAGTGGAGAGGCTCAAAGGAAAAAACATCAAAAACTTGAGCATTACGTCCAAGTTCCAAGCAGGAGGAAATTAGCTGAGGAACCTTGGACGTCTTGAAAGAGCTCGAAAGATCGTGGAGGTCCTTATTGTCAGACAAATCTAATCCTCTGTGTCTGAAAACAGTGAAAGCATGCTCCGATAACACTTGATAGTCGGAACTGCTATATCGAGTTTTCTCTTAAGTAAAGGAGAAAATCCGCAACCTGGCTCACAGTGATAGAGGAAGAGGAAAAGCCCTTCTTTCTACACCAACCTTTGAAGGTTGCTCACTTCGCTAGATATATCCTTTAGATGAAGAACTTCTGGCTCTAGCGATGGCCCGTGCCACCTGGCCAGAAAAACCCCTTCGCTCTGACCAATTTTCGATAGTCTGAAAGCAGTCAGGTTCAGAGCAGGGAGATTCCAAAGATATCTCGTGAAGTGGGGTTGTATGAGCAGGTCTGCTCTCATAGGAAGGGTCCTCGGAACGTCTACCAACCAGAAGAGAAACTCCGAGAACCAGTGGTTTGAAGGCCAAAACATGGGGATGAGAGTCATCCTCGTCCCTTGTGAGGCCGTGAACTTGCGTATGACTTCTCCCAGAATTTGAACGGGGAAAAGGCGTAAACATCTATTCCCGTCCAATCCCAGAGAAGAGCATCTATCGCAACTGCCCCCGGGTCGAGTACAAATGAGCTTTACAGAGGGAGCCTCGCTGTTCTTGAGGTCGTGAAAAGATCCACAAGATGGCGACCCCAAAATTTCCAAAAATCTTGGCAAACCTCCTGATGAAGGGTCCATTCCTTCGGCAGGAGTTGATGGCGCCAACAGAGCAGGTCTGCTCGAACATTTTCGACCCCTGCAACAAAACTTGTGAGAATCGAAATGTTGCGAGCATAGGCTCAAAGAATAATCTCTCTTGCAAGGCTGAACAGGGAACAAGTATTGTCTCTTGAGGTAATCCAATGGCGTAGTGTTGTCCGAGTTTACTAGAACTACACGATTGCAACTTGGACCTCGAAGACTTGGAGAGCTAAAAGATAGCCGCCAAATCTTTGATGTTGATGTGCCAGGACACCTGTTCCTCTCTCCAGGTTCCTAACACTTCCTCTCCCCTAGTGTTGCCCCCCAACCTGTTGACGACCCGTCGGAAAAACAACACTAGGTTGGGGTTCAGAAGCTTGAGGGAGATCCCTTTCTGCAATTTCCGTTGGATCGAGCCACCACTACAGATCCTCTTTTATAGAAGGAAGAATTCTCAATTCCTCTTTCAAGTCTTCCTTGCTTTGCCAGTTCTCCACAAAAAGAACTGAAGAGGCCTGAGATGCAGACTCCCAGAAAACAAACTTCTCCAGCGAGGAAATGGTCCCCAGCAGACTCATTCATTCCTTCACCAAGCATGTTTCCTTTCCCAAGAAGGCCGAAACTTTTTCGTACATAGAAGTTGCCGTTCTTGCGACGGAGACGCTATAAAAGCCGCTGAATACATCTGAATTCCCAGACACAATGGACAGTGGGGATCAGCTGCGACTTTTCCACAGACCAGAAGTCCCAGGGACTTCACGAGTTGCAGAGTCAACTGAAGGTCCTCCAGATACCTTCGCCGACGGACGCTCGAATCAACCAGTCGTCCAAGTAGAGTGAGATCCTGACGTGCGACAGATGCAACTGCATCGCAACGCGTTTTTCATGAGAAGTGTAAACACCCTCGGAGCAAAATGTGACGCCAACAGCATCTGGTGTTCCCAGGCGGTCAACCATCCAAGTCACCCATCCAACGTGCTTAACTTTGCTGATCGGACGAGAAGCGGTGTTTTCAACGTGGTATGGCTGTTGTGCAGAGTCCAAAGCAGAGAGCCCTGAACTGGTACGTCTAGTCCCCAAGACAACCTGAGATACTTCATCGAACGTGGATGAATTGGGGCGTGAAGATAAGTATCTTGGAGATCCAAAGATACCATCCAATCCCCGGGATGAAGGGCTCCTAGTATTGACTGCGAGGTCTCCATCTTGAACTTTTCCTTCGGACCAAGTTGTTCGACCTGTTGACGTCCAAGACGGGTCTCCAGCCTACTGAAAGTTTTGGGACTAGAAACAATCTGTAGTAAAATCCCGGGAACACCGAGTCCAAGACCTGTTCCACTGTTCTCCGCTCGAACATCTGTTCGAGCAGGTCAAACAATTTTCTGTTTGACAGGAAGGCAGTTGGGAAACAAAAAACAAGGAGAGGAGACAGGAAGGGAATCAAGTAACCTCTCTCTAACAGTAGGAGGGACCAAATGTCTGCCCCTCTCTTTTTCCAGGCTTGTGCAAAATGAAGCCTGGTTGCTAATGGAGTCTGGAGATGAAAGGAGTCACTTGCTACCTCTCTTGGAAGTGACATTCCTTCAGGAAAAAACTCTTCTCGTGGTGCGGGTCTCGTGTTGCTTCCCATGGAAGCCCCTTTGTTTTATGCAAACATTTAGCTTTCGTTTTACTTTTTTGTATCATTGAGATCGGTGCATTTGTTATGGAGGAGATGCAGTTTGAATGTCGATAACTTTAGTTTTGAGAAAAACGATATTTTTGCTTCTCTGTGTATTTATTTGCTTGTGTTACACAGTTTGATGTTTTTATGACATATTTGAAAAGCCAAAAATATAACAATAGACTTGCAAAGTAATATAACTTCGTTAAATGAAGCTAGATGAAGCGAGTGTCAAAAACACGGCTCAGGTTGGGCAGCGACGTCTTACTTAGTCAAGCTCTGAGCTGCTACTGACTGACTGCCACTGACTGCCCTGCGGCATTCCTGTCTTTCGCTGATGCGCACTAGGTCCACAGGGTTGCCATAGATCGCATTAGATATTATTATTTCATAGCTAAAAGGAAATTACTACCGATATACTGACATTATCATTACATTATACGAAAAAAGTAATTTTGTCTATGATAGGGTTACTGTTTTTGTTTATAACTCCTAACTATGGCGAATTTAATAAAACTTTCTGAGAAGATAGTCAGGAAATGTATGATGCCATATATAAAATATCCCAGAAAATTTAGATTTTTCGATTTTTTCGTCAAACGCTCCCCTTAAGACAAAGACAACTGCGAAGGTGGAGAGAGAGGAGCTGAAGGTTGAAAAGTCTCAGGAAACAGATCCTTAAGTAAAATAGCCAGAGTCTGATAATCAGAGGAAGAAGAAGACGAAAGATGTTTCTCTTCATCCAAAGGCTGTGACGAAAGAGGATGTTCTTCCCCAGCTGGCGGGTCTTGAGTGAGTGGTGAAAGTAGTTCCGATTAAGCGGGAACTCCCGCGAACGAAGAAGTCGTCAACTAGAGCGATAGTAAACATAAAAATGTGGAACGCCACGCGTGTCATCCTTGCGCAAGAGCCATGCTAATCTTCTCTGAAGTCGTGGCTAAATTAAGAAGGACATCAGATGTTGAAGCGGGTAGTTGTGCGTCATGATGAACAACTGGAGCGGCGTCAACACAAGACTTGAAGCTATACGGGCGAAGCGCGAGCGTCATGGCGTGACGCGCGAGAGGCTCCGTGGCAAGTACTAGAAGAGAGTCACAGCGTGGCGCGCGATAGCGTCATGGCTAGCGCGCGCGGCGTCAAGGTGAGGAGGCGTGAAGCGTGAGAAGCGCGCGAAGAAGAGCAAGACGCGCTCCTGGCGCGAGTCAAGAAAAAAGGCCAACACCTCAAATCGGGAAGACGATTAGGAAGCCACTAAACACACTCTCTAGAAGACAGAGAAACCCCAAAACATCTAGCAGACAAGGAAGATGAAGCAGGAGACGAAGGTGAAAGTCTGTACCTCTTAACAGGCAGTTTCGAATCTTAAAAGGTTCATGAGAGCATCCAGCTGTTGTTGCAAACCCAACAAAATCTTACGCGTTGGAGAAGCAACTCTCTCGGGAGAAGGGCTGAACCTGAGAGAAGGAAAGGGGCGAGAGACGTATACTTCCTTCTCACAGGGGAAGAAGCTCTAGCCCTTGCCTTAGCGCGACAGGGGGTCGAGTAGCGTCATCATCGAAAAACACTTTATTCTCTTCTGCGGAGGAATATCCACGCAACTTTCGGGAAGAGCACAAACGTCTAGAGGAAGAGGGCGTGAAGCGTCCTCTCCTCTAAGCTTCTCTTAAGAGGGCGAGAGTCCAACCGAGAGCTCCAACCCCGTGGCGGGAGGGCGTGTCGGAGGACGAGAAGCAATCCTTCAGGATGCGTGCCTGTGCACGATCCCTGGCAGCCTGGGTAGCGTCATCAGGACCTGCCGAAGGGACGCCAGATCGGTGGGAAGCCCCCGTAACCCTCATGCGGCTTTCGACATGCCCCCTCCCTGGTCCTGGGAGTCCGACAGAGGTCCAGGCCTAGAGGCATTATAGGGCCGATCTGACGCCCCCTCCACAACACTAGGGGCACTAGCACTAACACTATGCGTTTGAATTGCATTCACTTTAGTTTCAAGAGCACGCATTGACTCCACACGAGAGCCAGGGAATTACCTTCTGCAGCAACAAACTACAGGGTTAGTACTAAAATTTACTACAGGGTTACTAGTAGGAGAAAACCCTGACTGTCCATCTAAGGATGCACTCTAGGAGGAAGATCTCCTCAGCCTATCACGCTCCAATTTAAGCATATAGGCTTCATATTTCTTCCACTCACCCTCAGATAATCCCACACATTCATTATACCGATTATCATAGAGCATTGAACACCCTTACATATCATACATAAAGTGTGAGGAACTATCGAAGTCTTCGATAGCCTCACCTTACATTCACCCAAGCTACAGACTCAATAGCTAGAGGTAAGACATCTTAATTATAAGAAAAGTCAAAAGCAAAAATCAAAAACGGTCCACAAAGAGCGTATGCCAAGTCACAGATCCAGTCGAATACCAAAAAACAACCAAAATACTTAAGTGACAACAAATTTCGAAATCCAAAAGGCGGAGGAACTGACAACAGGTGTTGACAGTCCGGCGACAGAGAAAATCTGAATAGAAAAAGGGAATGGTTCCTGATACCCGCCTCCCAGCGGCGGGAATGGGTACTAACCACCTGCCCGGCCACTGCGTGTGCCGCGAATTTTGAAATTCTGTCGGACTTCGGAGAATACAGCTATATATATATCTGACAGGTAAGTCTCATGAACAAAACCATCATTACTCTGGACCTGGATCTATACAGCCATGCCCTCCAGATTCAACAGTCAGCTGGCAATGAGAACTGGGTTCTCCGTGTATAAATGGTGCACTGCAGTAACGTATTGCTGCCCTTCACAGCCTGGGAAAGACAGTGGATATCAATCAGCATTGAAACAAGATGAGCAATCAAAAATGGTACAGTATATACACGAGAATCTGCAGCCCTTGGAAATTTGCAATGGAAAAAAGCTTACAAACATGGTATTGGTACCACACCACAACAATTTATCTTTTTATGTCTAAAACCTGATCTCGATGATGAAGTTTGATAACTTCGATGTTTGCTATCAAATCCCACCATATTCTTTGGAAGCACTGCCAGTCAAATGCTCTGATTTCAAGAGTGCGCTCCATGAAAGAAATCCTGAAATGACTAAGATATTTGAGGGCATCCAGTCCTTGCATTTAGAATCTTTTGTACTTTAGCCAAAAGTATGAGGCCCAGGACTCTGGAGAACCAAAAAACTAGTTCCTCATTCAGTACCTGGAACAGGTTGTCAAAGTCTTCAAATCTCATCAGTGCCTGTTGATCAGGTGACTGGGAAGACTGTATCTGAATTCTGGACAACGACCTAAAAAATTCAAATGAGTATTTCTTTCTTACGTGAAGATTTACCTTGACTAGTATGCCTGATGCCAGTTCACTTGGCACAGATGAATCCCTAGGAAAAGGAAGACCCAGACACTTGGGAAGCACTGAAATCTGGAATATTTTCAGGCCAAATCAAAAGTTCCTTTCACATGTCTGTTCACTGACCAGATACTTGAGCAAGAAATCAAAGGTTTGAAGTGCCATGGTTGGTTTGACTCAGGATGAAGCAGCTCTAGACCATCTTGTTACAACTACACTTCATCTTGCCAGAATAGTCAAACAGTTCCTGAAAGTTTTACCCCAACATCTGAGGGGACAAAACGAAATGAGAACACGATCAAATGCCCTGAAGTTGCGTGAATCAGTGGAGCTGCACTGTGCTGGAAACCCCTTTGAAATGAACACACCACTGAAAAACACAGCATCATCAGCTCTTGTTCCCGACAAGGCAAAAGGCGATATTCTGCACTTTGCTGAAAGGGGCAGAAGAGGTTTCAGGCTTTCATTCAAGACAGGTCACTACCCATCCAAACTCTCAGTTTGGGATCCACTGCAGAAATTATCCTGAAAGTGTAACTGAAGAATTCTCTAACTGGAATAAGAAACAAAATTACCTATGGGGACAAAATGATACAGATTCTACGTGACAAAACTATGTAGCTGAATCAGGAAGGTTTCTGACTGTTCAAGAAGTTGCAGATAAGAACCTAGTTCCAAAACATGAGAAGACTAATCAGTGATTTTTGAGATGTCTGTGGTTCAACTGTCTTGTCAAATTGTGCTGAAAGATGGGTATTCTGCTTTTGAAGAATCCCTGGAGACAAGGTTAGTTTGATGCACGCCACTGAAAGAGCCATGGTTCAACCATTGGTATTTTTCCGAGATCATAAAATAACAGGTCATCCATCTCATGTCCTGGTCATTGATGCAATGGGTGTAACTCCAAAGTCATGAAGAAAACTCCAACGATGCTCAAGATATAGGATTTCAAGGCTGCATGATGCAGTGCATATTGCATCTTTGGCAACCAGATAAACTAGATTGTTAAAAGGCTCACTTTATGGAATTTTAAACAACTATCTGGACTGTCAAATTTTCGAGAACAAACACGTCAGTTCTGTGCAAACAGTACCTTATACACATTAATCGAAAGGCCCACCATGCCTCTGAAGGATATCTTATCCTCCACAAGATCAAAGCAAAGCTTAAAGAAATGTTTAAAGATGCTTTGCATTGAAAAATTGTCCCATTCTTGTATTTTAATAATTTACCTAGTTCTTTATACATTTTTTTGTTAAACTGCTTTTTCAAGAACTGACGACTTGAAGAGGGGCACATTACCTTCTGTTACTTCTTTCAAATGAACACTCACCTGGTTTGGCTTTGATAGATGAAAGTAAGTTCTATGAGATGTTTTTACACTTTTCTCCATTTGATGTCACTGGTGGTATTAAAATACAACCCTCAAACAGGTCTCAAATTCTTAACTGGCAAAGGAGTCAAATACAGAGAGATTGACGTGGTGGAGAGCAAAAATGATTGGACATTGCAAATGTCAAGGAATCATTGGTCTTTATAATTTTTCTGGCACTGACTGGGGTGGGGAAATTTCTGGGCATTACAAAGGAGAAGTGGGTTCATGCTCGTCTGCAACTTTCTGATGACGATGCAGTGATCAACTGTTTTAGGGAGCTTGGCGACAGATGCCTGGCAACAGAGCTGGTCGGTACTGAGCTTCCAGAGCAGCTCCAACCATTGGAGCACTTTGTTTGTCACGTCTACTCCCCAACCGGTCCAACGACGCTCCCTGCACCGAGATGGGAGATGTTCCGTTCAAGAAATCTAGAGGATGAGATGCTACCAAAGAAAATAGGAAGACGGTCTTGATGCCAAATTTAACACGGGAAATGTACTTTACAGCCATGCGTGACTAATCTTATCTGCACCATGCCCCAATCCGTCCTTCCTCCAAAATCACAATGGCTGGAGCCTGGAAGAGGGAGAGTAATGGACCAGTGAGGTGCCTTACCCTACCTGCACCAAAGCTGTGCAGAGAAAATTGACAAAGTGTGCCTCTACATCTGCATTTGAGGAACATGATTCTCCATCCCAAACGGCATCTTCAAGACTGCATCCCACTTTGCAAATGTTATGGTGTCGATTGCTGAAATACCATCAAGAATGATGGACACAATGTTCAGATGAGGATGATCAACGAGTGATAAGCAGTGAATGGTAACATGTTGACAAACAGCATTATGAATGATTCTAATGCTTAACATTTAGGTCCAGTGTTCCTGTGATTTAGTCTTCCGTCTTTTCTGGTCTAAATACTAATCACACAGTGGTGCAAATGTAGTATTTCAGGAGTATGCAGTATTGCAATCATTTGTTCTGGTCAGCTGTGCCTGTCACTCTGAATAATTTATTATTCAGCTTTGAGGCTCGTGATTTATTTTCAGCAAGATACATATATCTCCTTTTATGACATGTAAACGGAAAGCATTTACATGTGGTAATATGAGGGTTACTTGTTTATTAAACAGATCACTTCTAGCTCAGTATTTGACATCATGTGGTTAAACAGTTTGTGTGAATTGTCACATTATAATTTACATAATGTAATCTTGGTAATTAAAAAAGAAAAACTTTATCAATTTTTCAGTTGATTTCAACTGCAGGTTTTGAAATTATTTCATATCTTTTTATAATTTGAAATTTTAAATGATGGTGTTACAGTGACCAGGTTTGTAAGATATGCACATTCTGCAGATCAAAGATATTGACTTTTTCTGACCGTTTTATGAACTGGTTTAGGTTTGTTTACACTGAAAATGAATTATATTCACTTCCAGTCTATTCAGTTGTGTCACAAATGGATTTGGCATCTTCAAAAACCCCTAGGACATCCAAAAATCATCAAAATCGATTAATTATTAGCTGATTTGAAATTTAATTGATGAACCATGGGACCCCCAGGATTTAAAAAAGGCCACCCATGTGGGATACGGGGTTCAATCATTTTACCCCCTCCACTTTCCCACAGTATACATGTTAAAATGAACCAGAATATGCAACAAAATAAACTTTGACAGTGAAATCCAGTGGAGCTGTTTTTCTGTAAGTCATTCCAATGACTGTAAAGGGTACCCAGAGTTCCCTCTTCTTGAGAATGCCCATGGCACAGGGGGACGCTAACTCCTCAGTACCATTTCTGACAGCTTTATCAGCACAAGCTAGAACACCTAGCCAGTCAGCGGAGCATTCATCCGAAAGGGCGGAGCATTCATCCGAAAGGGCAGAGGAATCCTGAATCTTCCTGGCTAATGCTCCCACAGACCAATCCATGAAGCTCAGGACTTCATCAAACCCCTTGAAAAGGTTCTTCAATAAGTGATCCATCTCTAAGGAGGAAAACATCACCTTAGCAGAGGAAAAAGAGAGAATCAGCAGAGCACATCCAGAATTTGCCCAGAGAAATTCCCTTGAGAGGAGGCAGCCACTCCCAAGGAAGGGAGCTTCTCCCGTGGCATAAGCCAGATACCTTCTACAAGAAAGACGTGAAGGCGGAATACTAAATGAGGTCTTGCCCTGCTGTCTCTAGTCTGACAGCCAATTCTCCTCTTCACTTAACGCCTTCCTGGAGGATGACGAAAGTGCCATTTTCGGGAGCCCACACGAATCTGCAGAAGCAGGTGAAGAAGGGACCGCTGGTGTGAAGAAAGACGGAAAACTTTCCCGTAGATACCTCAGTAAGGCTGCATACGCTGAAGGGGCAGCGTCTTCAGCTGTATCTTCCACATCAGATGATGCAGGAGACAAGGAAAGGTCTGTAGAGGGTTTAACTGAAGACAGATTTCTGCAACAAACCCAAAATACTGTCTAACTGGCGTTTGATTGGTCCTAAAGATGGACCCAGTTCCGACATGGTGGGAAGATTCAAGTCTGGCGCCAGATGTCATGGGTAGATGCAATAATGAGGAAATGCACTGAAAAAGAAATAGCTCTTTTCCAATAAAATGACTGCTTCCTAAAACCAAATTCGCTCACCAGTCAGTTACTGTTGACATCAGATCTGTGGACAGTCTGGGATTCTGACACAAAACCCTTTCTTGTGGAAACAACACCACTGTGGTATCTCATGCCATGCCTTTGTAACATGGTGCAAAATTAAAAGATCCACATTACATCAGGAAATTTGATCTGAATCTTCTAAGGTCACTGTGAATGAAAAAGATTGCAGTTATTAGGAACCAATCATTTCTGCACCAATCATTGTGCAGAAAATCAAAAAAACTCCTTACAGTATATAGGAGTGAAGAATGTCTGTCATCATTAGCTCTGCCCATACAGTGGTATATAAGCTTCCAAAAAAGACTTCCCAAGACAGAGATATAGACAGACAGAAACAGTAAAAACTCTGAGGTTTAAAAAACATGATATTTTCATAATAAAATAAATTTTTCAACATACTTACCTGGTAGTTCTCCATAAAATCTTGTCCTGTCCACGTCACGGAAGAATTTCAAAAGCAGCCATCCCCTTACTGCTTGTCATGTGAAAGTCCCTACCCAGCCCCCTTGAACCATTCCAACTATTTCAGATGTTTCCATGTCACAGTCACTAAAGGAGGAGGGTAGAAATTTTAAAAGGGTAAATTAATGATTGAAGGATGAAAAAATTTATTTTATTATGAAAATCTCATTTTTAAACATCTAATTGCAAGGAGAATCTATAGCTGAAGCTTTGGCAGATGGCAACAGCCAAAAATCAAGAGCAACAGTCAAGGGAAACTAAAAGGAAGTATGATCCCAAGGCAAAGGAGAGAAACTTCCGTGTGGGAATAAATTTTGGTGTTAAATCAGAGAAGGTCCCTCATTATCTTATAAGTTCAAAGGTCCTTTTTCTGTCTTAGAAAAAATTATATTTTCATAATAAAATAAATTTTTTTAACATACTTACCTGGTAGTTATATATAACAAAAGTCCCTGTCTAAAAGAATTTCAAAAACTGCGTTCAATCTTCACAAACGATCAGTTTCAGGTGATCCACCTGTAAGAACAAAGGGTATTGTTTCTACCCAGGTACCTAGAACCATTCCAACTATTCCTCAGATCTTCCATGCCCCTAGTCTCTAGAGGGAGGAGGGTGGGAATTTAATTATATATAACTACCAGGTAAGTATGTTCAAAAATTTATTTTATTAGAAAATATCATTTTTAAACACCTAACTCACCTGGAACAAAATGATCATCTGACTAAAACACCTTTGGTGAAGGGTCAGAGACAGCTAACATCGTTGGAATTATAAAATAATTAAAGTTGCAAAACAACTCCGGGTTCCTACCTGTTAAGGAAGCTGACTTCAATGTTTTCCTGCCTCATTATGTCTGCATTCCTTAAAGAGATCCAGCGATCCACCCAGGGGGCTGAAAATCTCCAGGGGCTGTCAACCCGTGTATAACCTCTATGTGACTAGACCTCCTCTCAATACCATTGTTCCGGGCGCTACCAAGGAACAAAACGACCACCTGACTAAAAACCAAAAATAAAAAACTCTCATCCCAATGATTGCGGAAGACTGCGTCCAGCCTTCGCAAACAACCTTAAAAATTCTCAATTTCAAGGTAAGAAAAAGGGTATTGGTTTATGGGATTGTAGGGGTATTCTCCTCTCCCACTACTGAATTAGATGCTATAAACGGACCCAGCGTACAGCAGTCTTCGAATAATGTTTGGACTTGTTTTAGATAGTGAGAGTCAAATACTGACTTGCTTCTCCAGAAGGTCGTGTCCAAGATACTCTGCAGGGACCTGTTCTGTTTAAATGCTACAGAGGTTGCTACTGCCCTGACCTCGTGCGTCTTCACTTTCAGAATCTTGTGGTCCATCTCGCTACATTCCATATGTGCTTCTTTTATCAACTGTCTGATAAAATAAGACAGAGCATTCTTCGACATCTGTACAGAGGGCTTCTTGACTGAGCACCAAAGCCCCTCTGAATTTCCTCTTAAGTCCTTTGTCCTATCCAGGTAGTGCCTTAGAGCTCTTATCGGGCATAGGACTCTTTCTCTCTCCTCCCCTATGATGTCCGTTAGATTCGGAATCTCGAACACTCTGGGCCAGGGTTGTGATGGGCGTTCATTTTTTGCAAGGAATCCTAGTTGCAGTGAGCAGATTGCCTTGCCTTGTCTAAAGCCTATATTCTTGCTAAGAGCATGTATCTCACTAACTCTTTTCGCTGTGGCCAAACTGACCAAGAAAAGAGTTTTCATGGTGAGGTCCTTTAAAGATGCTCTCTGTAAGGGTTCGAATCTAACCCCCATGAGGAACCTCAGGACCACGTCTAGGTTCCATGCTGGTGAGTTCTCTACTCTCTCCTTGGAAGTTTTGAAGGATCTGAGTAGGTCCTGGAGATCCTTATTGTTAGACAGGTCCAAGTTTCTATGTCTAAAAACTGCTGCCAGCATGCTCCTATACCCCTTAATGGTAGAGGTAGAAAAATTAAGCTTCCTCTTAAGGTGTATACAAATTTGGGTTACAGAGGTACTGGAAGAGGACACATGGTTGTTCTTGCACCATCCTCTAAATACCTCCCACTTGGATTGGTATACCTTAATGGTGGATGACCTCCTTGCTCTTGCGATAGCGCCAGCTGCCTCCTTCGAAAAACCTCTAGCTCTTGTGAGTTTTTCGATAGTCTGAAGGCAGTTACTTGTAGCGCTTGGAGGTTTTGGTGATATCTTTCCAAGTGGGGTTGTTTGAGTAGATCTACTCTCTGAGGTAGGCTCCTCGGGATGTCCACCATCCATTCCAGTACCTCTGTGAACCAATCTCTTGTCGGTCAGTAAGGGGCCACAAGGGTCATTCTGGTCCCCTCGTGTGACAAATTTTTGCAGTACCCTGTGTATTAACTTGAAAGAGGGAAAAGCATACACGTCCAAGTTGGACCAGTCCACCAGGAACGCGTCTATGTATATAGCCCCGGGATCTGGTACAGGAGAGCAGTAAGTTTCCAACCTCTTCGTTTGCGCTGTGGCAAAGAGATCTATGCAAGGAAGAAAGTCTCCCGTGCTAAACGTCTTGATGTAGCGTTCATTCTGTTGAGAGGACTTTTTTTCCTGCTCAGAATGTCCGCCCTCATTTTTTTCTCCCCTTGGATAAAGCGGGTTACTAGTTTGACATTCTTCTCCTTTGCCCAGAGAAGAAGTCCTCTTATTGTCTCGTATAGAGACCTGGAGTGAGTGCCCCCTTGTTTGCTGATGTAGGCCAATGCTGTCGTGTTGTCGGCGTTGACCTGCACCTCTCTGTTCTCCACTATGGGTTCGAACTCCCTGAGAGCTAGAAGGATTGCAGTTAGTTCCTTCTGGTTGATGTGCCACTGCTCCTGCTCTCTGGTCCAGGAGCCCGAGACTTCTTCCTTCCCTAGTGTTGCTCCCCATCCTGAGTCCGACGCGTCGGATAACAACACTAGGTCTGGGTTCCTCTGATATAGAGAAGGCCCTCCTGGAGCTTGACGGGGTCGTTCCACCACTCTAAATACGGCCTTATTGGTTCCAAAATGGGGATGCACTTGGTCTTCAGTTCTATTTCCTTGTCCCAGTTCTGATTTAGATGAAACTGTAACGGGCATAGATTCAGCCTTCCCAAAGGAGACAAACTGTTCTAGTGAGGAAAGGGTCCCCAGCAGACTCATCCATTCCTTTGCCGAGCATGTCTGTCTCTTTAGAAAGTCCTGAAATTTTCTTAAGGCTTGTCCTGTCCTTATAACAGACGGAAAAGCCCGAAAATCCTGACTCTGAATCTTCATCCCAAGGTACAGAACCTCTTGGGATGGGATCAGCTGAGATTTCTCTCTGTTTATCAGCAGACCTAATTCTTTGATTATCGTGGTCTGAAGATCCTCCAGGCATCTTGCGCCCTGAAAGGAGCTCTGAGGAGCCAGTCGTCAAGTACAAGGAATTCTGATGCCTCTCGTGCCCAAAACCTGCTACATTGGTCATCAGCCTTGTGAAAATCTGTGGAGCGGTGCTTGGCCGAAACAGAGATTTCAAACTGGAATACCTTTCCCTGTGGACGCCGAATCTCAGATATTTCTTGGAGCTCAGGTGAATGGTTCAGCGTCTTAAACGCATCCTGGAGGTTCAGTGAGACCATCCAGTTGTGCTGTCTGACCGCTATCATTCTTCTGTTTTGTCTGGTTTCCACTGTGAACTTTGTTTTCTGCACAAAAACGTTGAGTGCACTATTTTAGCAGTGGTCTCCAACCCCCGGGCTTTTGGGGACCAGGAAGGCTGATTGTAGAATCCTGGGGATTCCAGACCTTGAACCCTCTCTATGGCCTCCTTTTGCAACATCAAAGACACTTGTTGTTGTAGAGCCTCTGCCTTAGTTCTGTCGTTGTATTTGGCTGAAAGGTCTATTGGTCTTGCTGAAGAAGGGTCTCCTCAGGAAAGGGATCCTATACCCCTCTTTGAGTAACTGAATGGACCATACTGTCGCTGTTTGTTTTCTCCCACACTTGCCAGGGTTGGTCCGGCTGTCTGGCTGGCTACAATCTGTCTGAAGGTGCTTATCAGACTCCCTCTCTTCCTTGCCTGGAGCCTCTCTTTGTTGTTCTTTTACCAGAGGTCCAGATTTCCTCTACTGTTGGGTTTTTCACTAAAGGGCTGAGTCACAGGAGCTTCTTCTTTATGCTTCTGCAAACTATAAAACACTTTCCCTGGACGTCTTCTTTATGAGATCTTGTGAGGCCTTTTGTGCATGGGGTAATGTCTTTAAATATTTCCTGGAGGAACAGATGTGCCATCCAGTCATGCTGTTCCGACTTCTGAACCGTGACCCCATTAGACAGAAAAAGAACAAAGATGGGCTCTTTTCTTCAAGATGCCTGCTGAAAAAAGTTGAGCTGCAAGTTCGTTGGCACCATCTCTAATTGCCTTATCCATACAGGACATGAGGTGAATAGCTCCTCTGTGCCAGTGGAATAACGTCTTCCTGAACTTTCTCCCCAAGGCTCCCAGGGTCCTTTTGCAACATTAAAGACCTCAAAGGCCTTGAAGATGCCCTTGAGGAGGTGGTCCATCTCCGATGGAGTTCAAAACACGTTGCCCTTCCCATGGAACGTGGGTGAATTGTCTTGTTACTAGAGGGGCCCCCTGGGATGAGGCAGGAACTCCCAGGCCAAGAGCTTCTCCAGTCTCATACCAAAGGCAGGTCGATCTCTTCCTAGTCTGGCCGGGGGAAAAGAGAATCATTCGGCCTTGATCCTTCTTAGAGGCCATCAATCCTGCATGGTCTTCAATGCTCGTTTGGAAGAGCTGAGACAAAATCATCTTTGTAAACACTGGAACTTCAGTCTTCCCTACAGTAAATTGAGAGGAGGAGATCGAGAGGGCAGCTGGCACAACTTTTCTGCTGAAAAAGTTCTTAAACACTGACATCAGTTTTTTAAGTCCAAAGAGGGGTGTTTCTCTTCGTCGGTAACTTCTGAGAAATGAATGTCTGGAGAAGGAAAAAGAGGTCCCACCCCATCTGACTGTTTGGCGTTACGTGACGTTAGCTTACTGGAAAGAGCATCTGAGTTGTCAGGCGGTGGCTATTCCTGGCGTCCCAGCCTCTCTGAGAAAGCGTCCTGGTTCCATTCCCTTGGAACGTCCTACTGTTTGGCGCTTGTGGTGTTCCATTTCTGATACGCTTGACGCCAGTGCATCCCGCCCCTGGCGTCTAAAAACAAAGCTGTCTTTTTGGTGCTCTAATGCTAGTATCCATTCCAGGGCAAATGCATGCGCGCTACTTTCCCGTCACAAGAGTAACATCTTGGCGCCTGGCGCCCTGGCGCCCAATGCCTTGGCGCTCTGTCGTCCAGTTCCGAAAATATCTTCATAAGCCTTTTCAAGTCTGATAAAAGCTGATGGCCAGTGCATTATATTTTCTTCGTTCAGAAATTTCTGAACCTCTGGATTCACAGGAGCTTTAGCTGGACGATTTGCTATCCTTCTTCTCACTGCCTTGCCATTTGCACCAGAGAAGACAAAGTCTGCTGCATATTTTGCAGTAAATATCATCTTAACTGGCGCCCTGGCTTCCTGCTGCTGGGGACCTGGCTGGGGCCTCATTTTCTGGAACTACTTCCTCCTCTTGGCGTCCAGAATGGATTGTGGAGAGGGTTCAGCCTGGCGAATACCAATAAGGAGGAAGAGCATGACGCCCTGGAAGGCAGGCGTCCACCACACTCTTGCTGCCTGGCATCCTGACTGAACAGGACTGACACGTTTGCTCTTAGCAGGAGAGCTACCCTCGGAGCTAGAAGGAAGCGCCCGGGCTGCTCCAGTGGCTACAACCTGGAGCCTGTGAAGTCTCCTCATGGCGTCCCTCAAAGGGGTAAGGTTCCTCTTGAGAGGTCTAGACTCCCTGCGACATCGGACGCCAGCCCGTTGGGGACAGCAACCAATGGACGAAAAACAACTTTAACCTCGCCTTTCCTATGGCGAGGGTGAGCGCCCTGGGAAGCGTCAACAGGAACGCTCGAGGGGACAACTGCTCGGGAGCTAAAACCTCTTGCCTCCCTTCGTCTCTCGACTTTCCTTCTCCCAGGGGTTGGGGAGCTTGGAAGAGGTCTAGGACTAGGAGCACAACAGGACCGAGCGGTCGCACCCTCCACTGCACTTGCACTAACAACGGCATTAACACTTGTACTTTTTAGATCTCTCATTGTCGACCACATATTATCCCTGTCTTCCGTGAGGGATTTTACCTGTTGGCCCAGGGCCTGAATGGCTGCCATCACATCTTTGAGTGTTGGGTCTTTACCTGTTTCAGTAGGGGGTTCAGAGACTACCACTACGGGAGAAGGATCAATAGGGTAGTTAGCAAGGGGCAAACAGTTAACTATTCCCTGGCTATCATTAGAAGAGCGAGACATAGTACTTTTGGCTCTTCTGAGCCGGTCCCTTTCAAGCTTTCTCACATATCGACTATAATCAATCCATTCCCGTTCAGATAGACCCAAACATTCATCACATCTATCGTCCAACTCACAACTTTTACCCCTACACTTCACACATACTGAATGGGGATCCAAGGAGGCTTTAGCAAGCCGGGTCTTACATCCCCTCACACACATTCTCACACTCGATGAAGAGTCAGACATGTTGTAAGAAAATTCCAAAGACAAATCCAAAAAAAAGTTTTGAAAAGCCAAAGCCAAAGTGTACTTCACCAAAATAAGCTTAGAAAAAAAACATGGGCTACGAGCGAAATTCCATCGATGTTACCGGCATGGCGGCAGGGAAGATCTGAGGAATAGTTGGAATGGTTCATCAAAGGTACCTTTTTATACAAACCCAGGTATTTCACCAAACTATCCGATCGCTCTACATTCCAAGAGAGTTTTAGAATTGGAAGAATATAAACAATACGATGTACTCATCCCAAAATGATGCGTTGCAAGAGTCCCACAATTATAAAAGAAGGAATAGTTATAAGCAAGAGGAAGTCACCACAGGACCAATGGAGATTTGAGACAAGTCTCTAAGGCAGAACCAATCACTTGTTTACAGACTTTTCCAATCACAAATATGCAATTTACTTCATTCTAAATTTGGCTGACTGGTGGGGATAAAGACCAATCTAGTTCAGTTTCTTGGATACTCTAATGCCAATTCAATAACTCTCTTGTATTGAATTGAATATAGAATCTAGTCCAAAGGCCAAGCTCTGGGACCTATGAAGTCATTCAGTGCTGAAACAGGAATTGGCAGTAAAAGGTTTTAAAGGTGTAACAGGAGGAAAACCTCAAAGCAGTTGCACTATGAATCAATTGTTAGGAGAGGGTGGAAAGTAAGATGGGAGAGAATATAAAAGGAGGTACGGTAAAAGGAACGAAAGGGGGTTGCAGCTAGGGGCCGAAGGCAAGCTGCGAAGAACCTCAAGTAATGCCTACAGTGCACTGGATGAGGTGCACTGACGGCACTAACCCCCAAGGGGGAATAACTCTCTTGTAGATTAAGAATATACATCAAAACTTACTACTGGGATTAAAAATGCACAGGCGGATGAGATAGTCCCTAAAAAGTGTTAGCAACTTGATACGATGTTTTGACAGTTTATAACCTACTGAACTAATTGTAAGTACTGTATCATTAGTTCACTGTATCTTCTTTGTAGTTTTACCATACTGTACATAATAAGGTAACGATGGATAATTTGTGGAAAACGAGTAACAACTTATTTATCGTTTTCAATGTTCTCCCTAATCTTTATCCTCTGAGAGGATGTGATTGATATATCTTACCATTATTCTTAACAATGTCATTATTATTGGCTTACTTATTCAAAACTGCATAGCACAAAAGTATATACAAATAGAATGGATAAGCATTAAAATCAGATATTCTTTTTTGTACTCACAAAAACTGAGAACCAATATCGACTTAATTCTTGGCCTGAGAGTCAATTCATCGTCTGTGTCTTCCCTGACGACACTTTTCCATGCATTGTATGTGACTCGGAGCTGATGGAAGTAAATTGGGCTTTTCAAGCATTCCTGTAAACAGACATAACAAAATTAACAATAAAATAATCTATCTACAACATGCAATGCACTACAGTATACTATAATATACACTATTTTTCGATAGTTTATACATGTACTGCACGACAGAACAAATTGTTGTACTGAGAAGTTATAAACAAAATTACAGTACAATTATAAAACAACTTAAAATATATCAAAACTTAAATCTGTTGCAAAAACCATCTGTGACAAATGAGAAACAAAAAATTTCTATCACCAACATTGTTGCCAACAATCATTTACTAATTTTCTGACATTAGCAAACAGGGTGACACTCAGCACACTACACTGGAGGTATGGAATGGAATGGAATGGAATATACAGATTAGGCCAAAGGCCAAGCACTGGGACCTATGAGGTCATTCAGCGCTGGAAAGGAAATTGAGAGTAGGTAGGTTTGAAGGGTGTAACAGGAGGAAAACCTCGCAGTTGCACTGTGAAATACGTGTTAGGAGAGGGCACAGTAAAAGGAATGAGAGGACTTGCAGTAAGGGGCTGAAGGGACGCTACAAAGAACCTTTAGTGATGCCTACAGTATACACTGTGAGGTGCACTGATAGCACTATCCCCCTATGGTGACTGGAGGTAGAATAATGGCAAAGAGTTCCGTAACATCAGAATCTAGTGAAAAATATGGCAGTTACCAACTGACTCAAACTGGTAAAAAAAAAGGTAGAACCTAAATACTTACACAATGTATAAGAAACTAACCTGGGCAAGTTACCCACGTGGCTAAAGTCTCAACAACCGAACCAACGCGAGTTTCAAAGATACGCCTGTCTATGACAAGGGTAGGCAGTCCCCTGTTCCTAGCTGACAACGCTCTTCAAATATATTAATAAAAAATTATTTCCTTGGTTACAACGCATGTTCCGGGTTTATGAGGCTGATCCGACAGAAGAAATATGGCTCCCAATAGGGTAGAATGGTAAAAATTTGGAGGTTTTTTGATGAAAAACTCAATGAAAATGCAGTTTATGTGGTTTACAAGACATCCAAACGATTAAAAGTGAGGTTTTCTTACATTTTTTGGTGATATTTCGGGTTACGATGATTTTCGGCTTACGACGCGGCGTTGGAACGGCACCCACGTCATAAACTGAGGATTGCCTGAACGTTTCATAGGAACTCTCTAACATTAATGATGACCATGATGAACGTGAACAGACACTGGTGGATGTTTGGAGGAATAAAAGGATATATAACATAACAATTCCTTAATTCTCAAAGAATACATATAAATACTATTACATATACACAGCAAACTTACCAAAAAGCTTTCTTTTATTTGTTCCAGAAACAGTTAGCTTTTGTCGATAATGTTTACTCTTCCCAATGCCCCGTTCCGGTGCCATGCCTGTAAATACAAAACATTTTGAAAAGCAATTCATTTTAGTCAAATTCTAAATAATATACAAAGAGAATTAATAATAACAATTAATTTGATCGCAATGACAGGTCGAAACAATATCAACTGCTATGCTCGGGCAAAGGACTTTACGTAACAAACTCTAACGCAGGGGCAGTTTTTTATTATGACTTCAGTTCTCCCTCCCTCCCTCCTCCTCTCTCTCTCTCTCTCTCTCTCTCTTTCTCTCTCTCTTTGCATTCAATGTCTTCAAAAAAACTTGTCTCTAAATTAATTAACTGTTGAGGTCAGGTTAGGCGAGCCCTCAGCCATACTTGCAGCCGGAGCCCCACAGTAAGTTACATTTTGGTTCAAATTGAATATAGAATTTAGTCCAAAGGCCAAGCACTGGAACTTATGAGGTTGTTCAGTGCTGAAATGGAAATTGACAGTAAAAGGTTTGAAAGGTGTAACAGGAAAACCTCACAGTTGCACTATGAATCAATTGTTAGGAGAGGGTGGAAAGTAAGATGGAAGAAAGAGAATATGAAACGAGGTTGCAGTAAAAGGAACGAAAGGGGTTGCAGCTAGGGGCCGAAGGCACGCTGCAAAGAACCTTAAGTAATGCCTACAGTGCACCGCATGAGGTGCACTGACGGCATTAACCCCCTACGGGGAAAACTTGGTTTGAATGAATGAAATGCTAGGCCAGATATGGCTATTCAATGCCATAGTTGTGAAGGTTAGGTTAGGATGCATCTCTGTATCTGTCTCTACTTCATTTCCATGCTTTATTCATTTTTTTGGTGATGGTTACTATTGATACCTAAAAATTAATATGTTATGATTAACAAAATTTATACATCTTGGACTGGTGCTCTGTACTTCTTTCTCCACTGGGGACCCCTATAATTGTTAGAGAGGAAAATACAAAAAGCTTGGTTAGAACCAACAATAATGGTTAGAAATGCATGAAAGAAATGACACCTTGTAGGAACAATAAAGTAAATGGTTCCTGTACTTGAATAGGAATGAAAATATTAGTTTTGCAGTCTAGTTTATTAAAATCTGGGTAAAAGCTGTTAAAATATTAGTCTAAACATATGATTGCATTATGTCTCTTTTGGTAATTTGTTTAATTTTTAAATTTATTGCCTGGCATCAGCGAACGCTGGGTGGATCGTCACATACCAGAATGTACAAAAACTCTGCCAGAGTTGGCGAGACTGTAGTTAGCACAGTAAATGACTTATGGCCGAAATAACCCGAACTCTACAAGCATTCCAAGATGTTGTTCGTGAAGGATACAGCCTAACCTAACCTTAACCTAGGGTGCTGTGATCTGACTGACGTGGCACTTTGCCTCACCTGTACCTTCCTGATGTGACACTGCTCATAGCAGAATGAAGCAACTTAAGGTAGAAAGAATGTTAAAGTAAGTTGCGGCGATGAAAGAAATCACACTAACACTTAACCTCTTTGAGAATAGCCTACTGCCGAATAGATGCACACACATCGTTCTGCTATGCACAACGTCACATCACGTTGGATTGCAGCAACCCTAGATTAAGGTTAGGTTAGGATGCATCCTTCTCGAACAATGTCTTGGAAGGCTTGTGAGCTGGCCGTGAGGCATCGAAATAGCCTGGTATACACAGCGTTCCTCCACCTTAACCAAAAAATCTGTCCCTAGCCAGTATTTTCATGGATATTTCGCTTGATTCGCAGGGGAAGGGGTGATAGCCCCCTAACCTAAAATTGTCACACTTTAAGCTCAATGGCTAATAAAGACATGGTTATTATTATTTTTTAAAAGTACCATTGATACCTAACCAGATCTTACCTTCCTAACCTGGCCAGGGGGGGCTTTACCCCCTTTGGAACCCCCCCCCCAAAGTAGCCTAGCCTAACAATGAATATCAGAAACACAGTGTCGTGCCCTGACCTAACCAGACCTTACCTTCCTAAAATGACTTAGGGTACCGTGCCCTGACCTGGCTAAGGGGGCTTTGCCCCCGTTTAGACGCCCCCCTCCAAGTAACAATATCAGGAACATGGACAGGCCTAAGCTAGCCCCTTGTGGTATCTCACCTAGGGTACCCGTACCGTCAGCTACAATTGGCAGGGAAAATTATTTAATAATAATAATAAATAATAATAATAATAATAATAATAATAATAATAATAATAATAATAATAATAATGGACTTATCGGTTAAATTTAAACGCAGGTAAAACCTAGACGTCGTTTGAAGTCACCTCGTCTACGTAACCTCTTATCTCTCGTTTCTTTCCCATTAAATATATCTACTTTACGTCTAATAAATCCTCCATATATATATTTTCATTTCTTAAAATGAATTACCATAAATCCCACCTACTTTTCGGTTCCTGGAGAGTTTTAGGGTCACCTCACTTTAAAGTTTGTTTAACGAATATGGTGGTAGTAGTAGTAATAGGTGGGATTTCCCTTTGAAACGGCTCCTCCATTGCTCGCTTTATTCCTCCTTTGTTGAGTTTGTTTACGTTTTTTGTCTCTGGAAAGCCATAATTTTATAAATTCTTTCCTATTCCAATTTTCCCCTTCAGCAGATCTGTAAATAAAAGTGTATTAGCTATCAATTCCTCTTTATTTTCCTGATATGGCTACTGCACCAAACTGTATCTGTTTCTAATCTCATTATATGCAGGGCAGTAGAGTAAGAAATGTTCTAAGTCTTCATTGATCAGCATTGTTTTTTCATTTATACCAGATTTCTTCTTTTATGTTTTCTTTGTTTTCTGTAGATCCTTAATGTTGTCTCGTCACTCATTTCTCTCTGTCATGCTTTCCTGCCCCAGTTATTCATTATTTCTTTTGGCTGCTTAACTTTGAGCGATTCAGTTTTACCTAAGTTTATGTTTAATTCTTTCATCTGCTCTTTTGCTTACAGAATCCAAGGAAAGTCCAGGTGACATCTAAGCAGGAGGCCCAACTTCATTGAGGCAGAATTCGATCTTAGTTCTACGCCCCGAAATACATAAACATGCTAAGGGGCTGTATGTATTTCTAAATTTCTAAAACATTATTCCAAACGTTGAATGGGTAACTGAGAAAGGGGTGGGAGTAATTATCAACATACATTAAGTTGAGATTCAGGAGACGAGTAGTTATCAACATACATTAAGTTGAGATTCAGAAAACGGGAGGAAAGGATGCGATGATGATTAATTTTCTCTTAATTATTATTATTATTATTATTATTATTATTATTATTATTATTATTATTATTATTATTATTATTATTATTATTATTATTATTATTATTGTTCAGATGATCCCTATTAATATGGAACAAGCCCAGGGGGCCCGTTGACTTGAAATTCAAGCTTCCATAAGGACATTGTGTTTATATTTCAAAGAATTAATATTACATATTTAACGATGTCTTATAATTTCTCCTTTTCCTCGGTAATGTACAATGAAATTCTTATTTTTTTTAAATATAGGTATTCAAATTCGAGCAATAAAGCATTAAGAGAATGTCATTTCAGTTGCTGTTGAGGTTTCGTTCTATATTAAATGAGACTTTGAATATATTTGACTTTAGAGGGATGCTGGAAAGATCTAAAAATTTAAAAAATTTTCGTTGGAAGCGTATTGGAATTCTGCCGTCTCCAGCTCCTAGAAGGACGAAGGAGAGAAATCATTCGCGCATGCGCCCAACGCTATCGCTAAACTTCAGTAAAAACAAATTTCAGTCTCCAGAAACAAAATTGGAGATCCTTAAAATAATCTTCCGAGATTATTGTTGTTTATTCGAAAAATCTGATTAAAAGCAAGGTGAAGAGTTTAAAAATGAATTCAGTGAACAACATTACTGTATGCTCATGTGAATATGGACTACATAGCGGAGCAGTACGGAGTCGACGTTCTGAGCCTTAGGCGATATATAAAGCGGCAATATTGTTAATACTGTCACATCTGGAACTACGTTCTGCACTCGAAATAAGCACAAAAAAGGAATCAAGAGGAGATGATGACCATGGAATACGGACTTTCGAGAACTTTTACGAGAAGAAAGCAGAGAGAGAGAGAGGAAATTTGTATTGCCAGAATTACCATTTGGATCAACAGATCGGTGAAATCTTATAGGAATGAAGGGGACTTTTCAATTCCTGGAGGAGAGGGAGAAGCGCCATTCGCGCATGCTATGTTGCTCAGTGAAGCACCAACTTCAGTCTCCAGGAACAATTCCCAACATCCTTCATATCGTCTTCAGAAACAGGATTATATCTACTCGAAAAGTTGAATTAAAGAAAGTAAAGAATTACCAAATAAAGGCAGTGAACAATTGTACACATGGAAGTGAGGGCAACATCGACGACGTTCCATAGGCAAGCAATCAAACGTATTTCAGAAAAGGAAATAAAGGAGTGGTTGAAGCGATGCTGAAATGGTCTAAAATCTTCGGAGTCTTTCACGAAAGTGTTTCGGAATCCTTCATCTCCAGCTCCTGGAGGGGCAAGAGAGAAGCCAATCGCGCATCCCTCAATAGAATTCTCAGAAGCACTCTCCGAAATCCCTCGAGTCGCCTTATGAAGCCTTCCGTGATTTGATGTCATATTCGAAAAGCAAGGTAAAGGAACATCGCTGTGTCATCATAGGACATGAGTTCTCTCCAAACCAGGACGAAATGGAAACAGTAAGAAAGGAAACTACATTGGAAGGAATCAACCACAAGAATGAAGACCGCAAAGACGTCCCGAGGAAACTATCCCTTGAGGGTACCATTGCCAGGGGAAGGACCTCCTCAGAGGCTGCTTTCCTGGAGGTAGGCAAGTTTCCTGCCAGGCTGGGGAAGCGGGCCTGAGGAGGGCCTGAACCACAAGGCTGAGGTGGCCCAAGGTGCCTTAAGGAAGCCTTCCATTGAAGGCAGCCTTGAGTGGGGAAGATCCTCCACAGAGGCTGCTTCCCTGGAGGTAGGCAGGTTTCCTGCCAGGCTGGAGAAGCGGGCCTGAGGAGGGCCTGAACCACAAGGCTGAGGGGCCCCAAGTCGCCCTAAGGATGCCTTCCCCTGAAGGCAGCCTTGAGTGGGGAAGATCTTCCTCAGAGGCTGCTTCCCTGGAGGTAGGCAGGTTTCCTGCCAGGCTGGGGAAGCGGGCCTGAGGAGGGCCTGAACCACAAGGCTGAGGGGCATCAAGGTGACCTAAGGATGCCTTCCCTTGAAGGCAGCCTTGAGTGGGGAAGATCTTTCTCAGAGGCTGCTTCCCTGGAGGTAGGCAGGTTTCCTGCCAGGCTGGGAAAGTGGGCCTGAGGAAGGCCTGAAGCACAAGGCTGAGGGGCACCAAGTCGCCGTAAGGATGCCTTCCCTTGAAGGTAGCCTTGAGTGGGGAAGATCTTCCTCAGAGGCTGCTTCCCTGGAGGTAGGCAGGTTTCCTGCCAGGCTGGGGAAGTGGGCCTGAGGAGGGACTGAACCACAAGGCTGAGGGGCACCAAGGTGACCTAAGGATGCCTTCCCTTGAAGGCACCCTTGACTGGGGAAGATCTTCCTCAGAGGCTGCTTCCCTGGAGGTAGGCAGGTTTCCTGCCAGGCTTGGGAAGAGGGCCTGAGGAGGGCCTGAACCACAAGGCTGAGGGGCACCAAGTCGCCCTAAGGATGCCTTCCCTTGAAGGCAGCCTTGAGTGGGGAAGATCTTCCTCAGAGGCTGCTTCCCTGGAGGTAGGCAGGTTCTCTGCCAGACTGGGGAAGTGGGCCTGAGGAGGGCCTGAACCACAAGGCTGAGGGGCCCTAAGGTGACCTAAGGATGCCTTCCCTTGAAGGCAGCCTTGACTGGGGAGGATCTTCCTCAGAGGCTGCTTCCCTGGAGGTAGGCAGGTTTCCTGTCAGGCTGGGGAAGAGGGCCTGAGGAGGGCCTGAACCACAAGGCTGAAGGGCACCAAGGTGACCTAAGGATGCCTTCTCTTGAAGGCAGCCTTGACTGGGGAAGATCCTCCTCAGAGGCTGCTTCCCTGGAGGTAGGCAGGTTTCCTGCCAGGCTGGGGAAGTGGGCCTGAGGAGGGCCTGAACCGCAAGGCTGAGAGGCCCCAAGTCGCCGTAAGGATGCCTTCCCTTGAAGGCAGCCTTTACTGGGGAGGATCTTCCTCAGAGGCTGATTCCCAGGAGGTAGGCAGGTTTCCTGCCAGGCTAGGGAAGCGGGCCTGAACCACAAGGCTGAGGGGCACCAAGGTGACCTAAGGATGCCTTCCATTGAAGGCAGCCTTGACTGGGAAAGATCCTCCTCAGAGGCTGCTTCGCCGGAGGTAGGCAGGTTTCCTGTCAGGCTAGGGAAGTGGGCCTGAGAAGGGCCTGAACCACAAGGCTGAGGGGCCGAAGTCGCCCTAAGGAAGCCTTCCATTGAAGGCACCTTTGACTGGGGAGGATCCTCCTCAGAGGCTGCTTCCCTGGAGGTAGGCAGGTTTCCTGTCAGGTTGGGGAAGCGGGCCTGAGGAGGGCCTGAACCACATGGTTGAGGGGCCCCAGTGCAACCTAAGGATGCCTTCCCTTGAAGGCAGCCTTGAGTGGGGAAGATCCTCCTCAGAGGCTGCTTCCCTGGATGTAGGCAGGTTTCCTGCCAGGCTGGGGAAGTGGGCCTGAGGAGGGCCTGAACCACAAGGCTGAGGGGACCCAATGCGACCTAAGGATGTGTTCCCTTGAAGGCAGCCTTGAGTGGGGAAGATCCTCCTCAGAGGCTGCTTCCCTGGAGGTAGGCAGGTTTCCTGCCAGGCTGGGAAGAGGGCCTGGGCCTGAACCACAAGGCTGAGGCCCCCATGCGACCTAAGGAACTTGAAGGCAGCCTTGAGTGGGGAAGATCCTCCTCAGAGGCTGCTTCCTGAAGGGGAGGTTTCCTGCCAGGCTGGGAAGTGGGCCTGAGGAGGGCCGACAAGGCTGAGGGGCCCCAATGCGACCTAAGGATGTCTTCCCTTGAAGGCAGCCTTGAGTGGGGAAGATCTTCCTCAGAGGCTGCTTCCCTGGAGGTAGGCTAGGCAGGTTTCCTATCAGGGTAGGGAAGCAGGCAAGAGGAGGGCCTGAACCACAAGGCAGAGGGGTCCCCATGCTACCTAAGGATGCCTTCACTTGCAGGCAGCCTTGACTGGGAAAGATCCTCCTCAGAGGCTGCTTCCCTGGAGGTAGGCAGGTTTCCTGCCAGGCTGGAGAAGTGGGCATGAGAAGGGCCTGAACCACAAGGTTGAGGGGCCCCATGCGACCTAAGGATGCTTTCACTTGAAGGCAGCCTTGAATGGGGAAGATCCTCCTCAGAGGCTGCTTCCCTGGAGGTAGGCAGGTTTTCTGCCAGGTTGGGGAAGTGGGCCTGAGGAGGGCCTGAACCACAAGGCTGACGGGCCCCAAAGGCGCCCTAAGGATGCCTTCCCTTGAAGGCACCACAGACATTCGAAGTATTGATTCCAGTTACATACAAATCATCAAGGGTCCTTTCACGAAGTCGTAAGTGTAACAAAATGTTAAAATGATCACGAATTCGGCATAGCATGGACCCCTGGACTCGGATTGACCAACCTAATTGAGTTCATTAGGTTGGTCAGTGCTTCGTTGAAATTATTTACAGATTTAAACCATAGATACTTTTCTCCTTTCGATTTTCTGTTAATCTTGGTTGACCAGATAAATGTTGTAAACTAAATACCATTAAAAGGTTAAGGTTTTTAAAGTTAGATTTTGACGCAGACTCAAAAAAGGATGAAAATACGGCAGTGGTCCTAATATCTGATTTTATAGTAGCGATAGGGATGGGAAGATACTTAAGATTTATAAGTACTGACCCGCAGTTTATTAAATGGATAAAAAGTAGAATGGATCAACACTTTCAATGTAAATAAAATAGGATTTAAAACCTCTGTTCAAAAAGTATTCACGAGTCAATATGTTTGTAATTTAATAACACATTTATATGAATAGTAAAATTGCAATGTAGTCAATATACTTTAGTTACCAATAATTGTATTTATGTAAATATATTATTACGTATATATACAATATTACAAATGGTAAGAATTGTAGATGTATATTTTCTTAATAAAAGGAAAATAAATCAGGACATTTGTACTCTCTCTCTCTCTCTCTCTCTCTCTCTCTCTCTCTCTCTCTCTCTCTCTCTCTCTCTCCTGAAAGCTCCGATACTCTGTGAACGTATTCTGGTCATCAACGAAAAAACTATTTTATATTCGTAGTAAGATGAAAGCTATATCCCGGATCAATATATATATGAAGCGTAACTGTAATAAAATTCATGTGTCACTCTTAATCCGAAGCTCAAACAGATGTAATGTAAAAAGAAATTAAATATTTTGTAAGAACTCTCGACATCACTCTTGGTAACACAGGGAATCGTCTCTTGGCCCCTAGAGGATGTAGAATTACCAATATTACAACAATCTGTTATGAGTCATTACAGCATAATAATGAAAGATTTTCTTGCTGAATCAAAGGAGGAGTAATGTTTTGGTTTTACTATAGGATTTCCGGTTCGATAATTAACGCATATTGCAACCTATTGCCTGAAAGTTCTATATATTTAGATTGTTAAAAGTTGGCATTCTTGGCTCTTCAGTGGCCATGGAGTGCATAAAACACCTATTTTTTAAATTCTGATCAAGTGTTTGCTGATTAGAGCTGCAGCCATGGTAAACAAAGTTTCATTTAACGATACATTCAGTATAATGATTTTGCGTTATTAATATCTCTTGAGTTAGCTTAAACGTAAAGAAATGAATAAGGGAAAACTTTTTTCAAGTTGGCTGGTATGCGGCAGTCAGTATAACCAACTTTAAACGCTTAAAAAGAACAAATAAAACGTGAAATAACGCCAAAACGATTCATTATCCAAACAGGATTTTATTCATGTACCTTCAATTACTTTCTCCTCATTCGTATAAGTAAATAATATTTACTATTTCTTTACAGTTAAAAGCTAGATAAAAAGTGATCATTGGTCATTCTGTTTCCTACTTCAGCAACAGAGTGTCTTATTTCATGTTCTGATTTATCGTTCTTTTACGTTATCAGTCTTGTAAACACTTGAATATCCTAACTATCATCGTCAACGTTGACATATCATTATATATAAAAGTTTGTATTTTTTGAAACCCACTATTCATGGTGCTGATAGAAAAGCTCTGTGTTAATTTTAGGCAATTATTTAGTTACGAGAAAACTTAAAAGAATAGCAGTCCCAACACCCTGTAGTCCTTAGAATGGGACTGCAAACCTTTACAAACTTTAAAAACGGGTTAAATTGGGGAATAATGTTACCTAATCTTGCTATCAAGTTCCAAAGTAGGATTTTTCATAGAAAAATTTGATCTCTGTGATGTTACCTAGTAACAGCCTTATATTTACATATTATGATATGTGGCTTGGTCACATAATGTTGGTCATTCTAATTTCTCTTTCACCTTCAGCCCACCCCTTTTATGTAATGCCAGGACCCAAGTAGTGAATTTCCTTGAGAACCTGTCGATTTTCTTTTCAGTACGTCTTAGTTAGGCGTTAATATTTAAACAATAAGTATTGTTTTTAATTGCGGTCTTTGCATTTACGTATTAGGAAATTTTTCTCCCGCATTACTTTGAAAATCAGAATAGTTTCGCGTTTGAATGACTTTTTCGACAGAAGTGTCGATAGATGGCTCTGGGGGCTCCATTTTCAGAAAAAATAACCGGATAAATCCAGTTTTGCGTAACATTCTCAACTCCCATTGGTCACCTGGGGCAACAGGTGAGTGGCGTGATGCCTTAGGTAACCAATGGGAGCTAAGAATTCAATAATGACAATGACGGTGGTTAACTTTAGGTGACCAATGGGAGCTAAGAATTCAGTAATGACAATGCCGGTGGTTAACTATCTTTAGAGCAGTTTCCGAACTAGCGAATGACATGCTCAGATGGGCGGTAGTTTGTTTTTGTTCGTCAAAAGAATGATGAAAATATTATATAAAGTTTATGCCGAGTATTATGCAACACTATTTATTCGTGACCGGTAAATGTGTTATATGTGAATAATTTTAATCTTCTCGATTATAAATTTCCGATAGGGAAGGGTACAATAAACATTCATCAGACAGACTCGTAATATCTAATGGTTTTTTTTTAACCTTATTTCAGTATGATTGGTCAGGAGATTGCTCTTCTGGAGGTCTCTGTTTAATAATAATAATAATAATAATAATAATAATAAGGTGAAGAAATCCACAACAGTGTAAGTGTAAATATATATATTAAAAAATATTTACAAAACGAGAGCTTTCGAGAACCTGCTCGATTGAGAGAGAGAGAGAGAGAGAGAGAGAGAGAGAGAGCAGATTTTCGAAAATTTTCGTTTTGCATATATTTTTAATATATAGTTATATTGACTATTGTGGATTTCCTCGCCTTTTTATTGATTTGCGATTGTGAGATTTTTACTGGCAATAATGATAATAATAATAATAATAATAATAATAATAATAATAATAATAATAATAATAATAAGCAAAGTTATATTTGAATGTCTCCTGTTTTGATAACGCTATTTTTTTGGCGTGTCTAGACTCGCAGGTGTCACTGAGCAACAAACAAAAGCCCCAGCAGAAACTATTATATTCCAAAAATTAAATAAAAGTTACATAAATAATTTAAATGTTGTTCTGTAAAGGAGCTAATGAACCCATGCCATAGGAATGTTAATAACTTGATAAAGGATAGATATATATAAAGTCCCAATACTAAGTGACCTCAGTTATCCTAGAAATTCTGACTGGACAAAGGTGACCTCATTCTGCAAACATCTCCTGGGGCAGTTGGTAAGAAGGGGCAGGGCCCGGACTAGACGACGGTAAAGCTAAGGTAAATTTCATTACCTCTAAGGCAGTGGTTCTTAACCTTTTTCAATGTATGAACCCCTTTCAAATCAGCAGTCAGTTCTCGCACCCCCGGAATTGCTGAAATAAAATAAACCTAAAATATAATAATAATAATAATAATATTTTTATTTTTTGCAGAAAAATAACTTGCCTATATAATAATGTATTTTGCTTTAATTATTCATAGGCATCCTCGCACCCCTTAGAAACCAGCTTTGCAACTCCCTAGGGTTGCGAGCACCCCTGGTTAAGAACCACTGCTCTAAGGTAAAAATGTTACATGCTGAACAAAACGTGATGACTCTCATTGCATTATTATGCTAAAAAAATGTCTCCTTGCAGATGATGGCATCATTCGTGCCACTCTAAATCACTAATAAGTATTCTAGGATGAGGTTACAGGTCCCATCACCCTTCTTCAACCTTGGTGCGAGCCACAACAATCGACTGACGACCAGTTATTTTATTCACTGCTGAGTTTTTTTTTTTTTAACAGAATGTTTCTAAACTGCTTCGAGACTCGAACTCGGTCATCTTGCTGATGAGGCGAGTGTCACAACCACTTGATTACAAGGTAAAAGATAATTATCAATGAAAAGTCAGTTAAATCGGGGTCAAAGGTTATGCAATAAAATTTTGGGGTATTCTGCCTTCTTGACAAATCTCTCTTACGTTAAGGAATTTGCCAGAGTGAGGTTGAATAGCAGCAACAGCCCTTCAAGAGAGAGAGAGAGAGAGAGAGAGAGAGAGAGAGAGAGAGTATGTTCTTAGAATAGAGAGTATTCTTCAGAGAGAGAGAGAGAGAGAGTATTCTTCAGAATAGTAGAGAGAGTATGTTCTTAGAATAGTAGACAGTATTCTTCAGAAGAGAGAGAGAGAGAGAGAGAGAGAGAGAGAGAGAGAGAGTACATAGAATTGTAGACTGGAGTTTTTGCAGTCAAGAAGAAGAGAGAGAGAGAGAGAGAGAGAGAGAGAGAGAGAGAGAGAGAGAGAGATGTAACTAGATTAGCAGACTGAATATTTACAGCCAGAAGAAGAAGAAGAAGAAGAAGAGAGAGAGAGAGAGAGAGAGAGAGAGAGAGATGTAACTAGATTAGCCGACTGAATATTTCAGTCAGAGAGAGAGAGAGAGAGAGAGAGAGAGAGAGAGAGAGAGAGAGAGAGAGAGAGAGCCAGAAAGATAGAGAATTGAACACCTGCAAGAATGGAGGAGAGAATGTTAAAATGATGGTAACATGAGAATGGAGGAGAGAGAAGTATATAATAATATATACATTATATATATATATATATATATATATATATATATATATATATATATATATATATATATATATATATATATATATATATATATATATATATATATATATATATATATATATATATATATATATATATATATATATATATATATTACACCTTTTTGTAAACAGAGTAAATGACCAGGTGACAGGAAACTAATCAACTTACCTTCAGGTAAACACCTCTTCTTAGGTTCTAGACGTGTCAGTCATGCATTGTGACTTTGTCCGTCTCAATTGTCCCCCCTCGTGGCCTACAAGGAGAGCATGATTAACAATAATCTCTGCAACAGATATATTATCAATGTTATAGCAAGCCTTAATAATAATAATAATAATAATAATAATAATAATAATAATAATAATAATAATAATAATAACAATAATAATAACCACAAACACGATGCATTTGCAAGCAATATCAGATAAAACTGCTTTCGACGTGACAGTTACATACAAGCGTCAAATGACTGATACGATGGTTTACCTCGCGGAAAAAAAACTGATTGTTGTTAAAATATCTTTGCTGAAGGCTGAGGCATCTGAAGTGCGTGTTCCTAGATCAAGAGCTGAATTTGAACTGAGGACGAGAGAGGCAGGGTCATCTCCCTGACACAGATCGTTGTATCGTACATAAAGATGATAATTGTCTTTTTATTTGTAATCATATATACATAACCAGAAGACTGTTCCTCTTTGCCGCAACTCTCTGCGTAACAGGAGGAAACTTATCATGGAAAAGCTTCTTATAGAGAGCTCTGGTAAAACTTAACACAGTTCTGATTCTAGGAAAATGCACTCTCCAGATTGATTAAAACATGACTTCACATCACTTCGGACACAAGGAATATAAAAAGAGGTTTAGGTTGAAGTGGGAAAATCGGATGAAATTCTTATTGATTTTTTTTTCGAATGGCAGATTTACTGATCAGTTCTCTGAAGAAGTAAAGCAAATTCTTGCTGTTTAGGATTATAATATGCTTAGAAAATACCTTTCTCGTGTTCTGTGGCTGTAAAAGAACCATACTTTTCACAATTACAAATACTGTAATTGCATGTGGATTTATCAAAAGCAAGGGAAATTATTTTTCTAAAAACGATTGAACTCATTGAAAGAAAGAACATTATTCTTATAAAAACGTTTTGACCCATTAAAGGAAGGAACATTATTTTTCTAAAATGTCTCATCTCACTAAAAGAAAGAACATCATTTATTTAAAAATGTTTTAACTTATTAAAAAAACCCACTATTTTCTTAAAAACGTTTTATTTACAGTTACACTCTTCATGGACTTCATTATGTACAACATATCAGCTATGTACACTCATGCATAGAAACGACAGCAATCACATTCTATCAGAATCCGGTGGACGTATTTATTCTTCACAAAGCATCAGGGACGACCTCAAGAAATTCACGACAAATGCCTGAGATCCGTTTACAAACAGTAAGGAAGTTTGATGCCGTCTGGGGAATACAGTGGAAGGAGACAGACACGGTGGTCGAGGTGTTGGCAGTGTAGGAAGTGGTTGTCATCGTCGTGAATGTGGTCAGAGACACGAAGAGTTTCCCCTTATCTTCGTCAGCCTTCGCCTCCTGTTTGGAAACCTCCCGTTTTGCGACGCTCACTTCTCCCTCGGAGCCGTCCAGTGCTGTGTTGGGTTCCATGATCCTGTCGTGAAGAGGGAAACGGAATCATTATAATTCAATTTAATGAAAATTCAGGGCACTGTGGAACTTTTTAAGCCATTCAGAGCTTAAGACAGTGGAGAAAGAGGGAGTTAGAGCGGTTGGACAGCAAGATGGAAGAAGGTAATAAGTGGGTGTAGGAAGGACTCTGCAAACACCTTTTATTAATGTCTACAGTTCAGTGCCAGATGAAATTCTATGCAATACATTCGGCTCCTAGGTACAACCCCCTTTCGTTCCTTTTACTGTACCTCCACATTCGTGTTATCTTTCTTCCATCTTGCTACCCACCTTCTCCTAACAATTATTGCGTGGTGCAACTGCAAGGTTTTCCTCTTGTTTCACCTTTCAAACCTACCCACTCTCAATTTCCTTTCCAGCGCTGAATAACCTCATAGGTCCCAGTGCTTGGCCTTTGGCCTAACGTTCCATTCCATTCCAATACATCGTCATATAAATCTAATGACCATTTTACTAAGCTACAGAAGACTAAATAGATTAAATCTTATGCAATACATCGTCAGCCAAACCTACCAATCGTTTTACTAAGCTACAGAAGACTGAATAGATTAAATCCTATGCAATACATCGTCATATAATTCTACTGACCATTTTACCAAGCTACAGAAGACGAAATAGACTAAATCCTATGTAATACATCGTCAGATAACTCTACAGATCGTTTTACCAAGCTACAGAAGACGAAATAGATTAAATCCTATGCAGTACATCGTCATATAAATCTACTAACAATTTTACTGAGCTGCAGAAGACTAAATAGATCAAATCCTATGTAATACATCGTCACATAATTCTACTGACCATTTTACCAAACTACAGAAGACTAAATAGATTCAGTCGTATGCATTACATCGTCACTTAAGTCTACTGATAGTTTTACCAAGCTACAGAAGACGAAATAGATTAAATCCTATGCAGTATATCGTCATATAAATCTACTAACAATTTTTGAGCCCTAAATAGATCAAATCTATGCAATGCAGATAATTCTCCTGACCATTTTTACAGAAGATGAAATAGATTCAATCTTATGCAATATATCATCATATAATTCTACTCCACTCCACTTACGAGAGTTCGCTCTCGATGTTGCTGGGGCGGCTCCTTCTCCTGCGGCCTCCGCACTTGGCGTTCTGGTTCAGGGACGAGATGCAACTGAGGAGGGTCGAGGAAGTGAGGACCTTGAATCGGGTTCGGGTGACGTAGCCGGCGAAGATCTTCACTTCGGGGCTGTCTGTGAACGAGTCGATTTTATTTTATTATTATTATTATTATTATTATTATTATTATTATTACAAAGGATGCATCATTAGTTGATTTCAATGTCTATACACTGTCAATTTTCCCTGATGGTTCTTCTCTCATCTACGTTAATACTGGTCAGTGACTGGCCAATGTTCATACTTCGGCAAAGAGAAATATATGTAAATAAATGAACACGTTTCCATGTGTGTTCATATATATATATATTATATATATATATATATATATATATATATATATATATATATATAATGTATATATACATATGTATGTATGTGTGTATATGTATGTACAGTATATATGTATATGTATATATACATACATATATATATATATATACACACACACACACACACACATATATATATATATATATATATATATATATATATATATATATATATATATATATATTGTAATTTGTCTTTTAATGTGAAGCCCTACTCTTCTTCCCAGTTAAGAAAAACTTGTGACTTGAAATTCGCAAAAAAGAGAGAAAAAAAAAACACTTGCAAAACTCAGTGCTAAACTGACAGCTTGCATCATCCGTTATCCTGAAGAAAACTCGAATGTCTACACCAACCATTAAAACTTAAAAATAAATTGATATTAATCCTCAGTAAGGGGTAGAGGAAAGTGTATGATTTTACCTGAAAAATAAAGTGTTTCAGTTGCATGAACGAAATGAGATCAGTGGACACATTTTCAACTGGAGGTTAGGCCAGTGGTTCCCAACTTGGGGCTAATGGCCTTTTAGTCTTCCTCAGAGGGAAAAGAAGTTCACTTTTTGAAAAAAATAAGAATTATATATCACTACAGGTGGCATCATAATCATCTTCTTTTAACGTGCTTTTTTCCCATTTTTGTATGGGGTAAGCGCGATGCCTTCTTTGAAGGACTTTGATTTGGCTTTGGGATGCCCCCCCAAAATAATTATTAGGTGGGGGATGTCCAATAAAAGGTTGGGAACCACTGGGTTAGGCCAAAAATTAATTGATAGTATGCCTCAGTGAAGGTAAACAAAACTGTATGATTTTACCTGCAAAGTTAAGTATTTTTGTCACTTGAATAAAATGAGATCAGTTAATACCTTTATAGCTAGAGGTTAGACCATCCTTGAATAGTTCTCGTAAAGGTGTATTGCAACCATCTAAATATGGTTTATCATAATTATAGATAACTACATGACACTTACCACTCTCCTCTTCAACTGCTGACGAACAGCCGATCAGGGCCGCAAGTCCCAGTGCCACCAAAGCGAAAGTCTTCATCTGACGAGAGAAAGGAAACAATAGATTCATGACTGAGAAATCCACAATCTCGTGAAAAACAATCTGCGTAATGACAATCCATAATTGTATAGTAAATGTATTACTGTGTAAAATAAACACGCAGAGACTTTCGAAGTCTTTTGTTTATTTTACTATATAATTGCAATTTGGTATGTTTGGTGATTGGAGGCTGGATGATCGACATACCAATTTGCAGCCCTCTAGCCTCAGTGGTTTTTGAGATCTGAGGGCGGGCGGGAAAAGTGGGACCGAATGAAGTGCGGACGGACAGGCAAAGCCGGCACAATAGTTTTCTTATACAGAAAACTAAAAAAATAAGACTTTTACACATTACAAAATATAACTGATAGAGGCACATCATCTTTAAGGACTTTGTGACGAACCCCTTCCCTGCCTAAAATTGTGTCCTATTAAAAATACATATAATAAGAAGAAGTACATACGTACGAAGACATTTGTATTCAACATACAACAAGTTTCAACTTACCTTAGCGTGTAGTAGTCAGCTGACGTGAAGGAACGCGGTAGCCTTTATATACCCGATGCAGGAAAAATTGTTCCAGGAAGTACGGACTCTCGAAGCCACTGCCTCAGGTCTCGAATTCTTATTGGAACTTTCCTCCATCCAACGGACACCAGAAAAGTCGCCAAGGTGTCCATTTATGGCTGCCTTTCTTTAGAAATGACCTCTTTGAGATTTATAGCTTTGCTGAATTTAAACGCATTTGGCTTTATCGTCTGATTAAAGTAAATCGAATTTACATACATGTATCCTAACTTACGGTACTTTAGAAATTTTCTCCTTTAGATGTATAAGTCTTTTGTTTTTGAATGCATTTGCCTCTATCATTTGATATAACTAAATAAAATTTAGGTACATTCATCCTTACACCTACATATGAACACAAATGTATCAAGGAACGTGGAAATGCTTGGTCTAATCTTTGATGCAGAAATAAAAACCAAAGCACCTTATCTCTATTATGTAATGATGGAGGATTGGCGAAAATTCCTAAACGTATGTGTATAGACTTTCAAAGCCTTTATTTTTTTCCCCATGTGAACTTCAAACACCTTCTGGCTTAAGTCCATTTTCTGGATCTAAAAATTGTACGAATGAAATAAGTTTGAGGAGACTTACAGCAATTTGATAACATACGGAAGAATCTTATTGGAATGGAAGGATGTTTCTAAAAAAATTAGTTGGGTACTGGAGCTCAGAACAAGGTAAAAATAATAAAAAATCGTTGCAAAGTCGTTCCTTTAGTAAATGTTTGATTCTTTTGGCTATATTCATCAACAGGTAGTTGAACAATAGACCTTCTGGACATGATATTTCGGGAGAAAATAGTGGAATAAAACTGCACAGAGGAATATAATCGTGGACACTAATCTAATTAAGGATGAGCTGAGGTCCGAGTATACTGTATATACGTGGCTTCGAGCCCGAGAGCTAACTGCAAATCCATAATAATACAGAACATGGTGTGTGTAGCTTCAACAGGAACTATTCGAGAATCACGTTTCTAGCACATGTGAATGACCTCATAGGTCCCAGCGCTTGTCCTTTGTGCTAGTCCACTGATATGGTCGTAGTGTCGCCCCAGGGCGATGAAAAAATCACTGGCTCTGTATCATGATCAGTTACTGCCGCAGTGTGGGGTCTGCTGCGGTGGGAGGTTGAAACCACAGTTCTTTGGAAGCTTGAATTTCAGGTCAATGGCCCCTTTGGTGTGCTTGTTCTATGTGAATAGGTTTCATCATCTACCGAAATGAAATGATGATAATAATAATGTGTACCAGAGTTTCCATAAGTGCAAACCCTACTGATGGAATAGTTGTGAGAGTAAAAGCAGAGGCTTTGAAAGGTCCCCAGAACAGAAGAGAAGGCTGGAGTAAGGAACTGATAACCCAACGTAGAAGGTTCAGTAAATTCTACCTCTATAAGATATGCACAGTCTATCAAGAACAGCGCTCACTCGAGAACAGCCTAATACACAGATTTTTCCTAGAGGAAACTCTATGTCCTTTTTATTAAAGTATATTTCAATTTACAATTGCTTGGGCGTGTTTAGGAATATGAACTGGATAAGGCGTCTACCCACACACAAGCACACAAGCACAAAACCCGATGGTGAGTGACAAAAAAAAAAAAAAAAAAAAAAAGTGAACACTTGAAAGCAACCTGATACATAGATTTTTTTTAACAGGAAGCTCTCTGTCCATTACAACAAAATATATTTCCTAAATGATTCTTGGCCATATCTAGGAATGTGAATTGGATGAGGCACACACACACACACACACACACACACACACACACACACTCACACGCAAGCACAAAAACAATGGTGACAGAAGTGACACAATTCTAGTGCATAAATCAGTTGATGTCATGAATTCCTCTTTGAGGATTAAAGATTTTTAGGAGCAAAAAGAACTATGCATTCTATTCAGTTATCTGTTTTCTAAATAACATATTCTCTTTATGGAACAAGAGCTATTTTAAGAACAGAGAGAACTATGCATTCAGTTCAACTATCTGCTTTCCAAATAACATTAAATCTATTCATATTATACTGACGCTTGTAATCACAGAACAAGGCAAATGAAGTACCAGATATCAGCATTACATTAAGGAGATATCAGTGAGTGACTGTTATACCCTCTACTTTAGCTCACTGGATGATGGGCAAGCAGCCAATGCCCACGTCATCTTTATTTTCCTAGTGGTGGATTGACCCTCTTAGGCTGAACGACCTATTAGTGGAGAGCTCTCTCTCTCTCTCTCTCTCTCTCAACCTTCTCTTGTTGCTTCGTGACCTTTGGGCATTCTCACAGGTTCCCTTGTACCCATAGAAATTATATATGTAACAAAGAGCAAAAATGCTAATTTTAATGAGGTGGTTGAGGCTAAGTTTAGGCAATTCAGACCTCTTTCATTTCCTTCGAAGAATATAAATGTACCCTTTAGGGTATATGTGACCCAGGTTGTGAACTCCTTCCGTAAGCAAAGAAACTGTGCCCTAAACAGGTCATTCACTTCTCAGTGCCCATGGCAGGATTGCCTAGTTTAAGTATAATTATATGCACAATTATCCGCACTCGTACAAACAATGATGTATAACTGTCATTTACCTTTGTCCTCCAAAAAACTAATTCAGAGATCCATGTTCTTTTATCTGTCAATGGCTACGTGCGTTGCCCACCATCCTGATGTACATACAATGCTGTATGCTTCAATATGGATACATATGGATGCAGATAAAATCACGTGCAACAACAACAAACTTGAATGCATGCGTGCAATATGTATTTCTCATTCCATTTCCTGAACAAAATAATGAACACAGCATGATTGGTGCCCAAACTCAAGCGAGGATATTTTACTTATTTTATCACAGTAAAACATACATACACACATATATAAACATTTATAAAATATACATATATATACTGTATATATATATATATATATATATATATATATATATATATATATATATATATATATATATATATATATATATATATATATATATATATATGAGATTTAGAATGATTTATTCGCCTTAAATAAGAATAAAATCCTTTAGTATAGGAATAAAACCCGATGGGCTTCACTGAGAGGATTTCTGGGCAATCAGCTAACCAGGTCTTGCCCCCTCTGGGCACAGACGGTACCCGAAGGGAATCGGAGACAGTGCTACATGGTACATTCAGACCTTACCTTACAGACCTTACAATTCGTTCAGGTTGCCCCAGGTCCCTCAGTGTGAGGCACCTTTGATGTCTACCAGAGAGTTGCTAACGCATCTTCGGTATATTTTGCATCTTCCAGTCTTGGATGGAGGATGCATCTTAGAGATTTGTCGAGCTTATTCTTAAACACATCTACGCTCACTCCTGTTATGTTCCTCAGATGAGCTGGTAGCGCATTGAATAGACGCTGCATTATCGATGCTGGTGCGTGGTGGATTAATGTCCTGTGTGCTTTCCTTAATTTTCCTGGTATAGTTTTTGGCACTATTAATCTACCTCTGCTTGCTCTTTTGATAATTTTAGTTCCATGATGTTTTCGGTAATTCCTTCTATCTGTTTCCATGCTTGAATTACCATGTAGCGTTCGACGGAGCCTCGGTGCCTAAGAAAGAGAGAGAGAGAGAGAGAGAGAGAGAGAGAGAGAGAGAGAGAGAGAGAGAGATATACTTAGAAGATACACATATATATACAGTATATATACAGTATATATATATATATATATATATATATATATATATATATATATATATATATATATATATATATATATATATATGCATAAGCATGTGTGTATGTGTACCTATGGTCACTACCCCAGCCAAGATTTTGCCAAAAGAGACCGTCTGAAAAATATTCTTTGAAGTAACATTGTAGGCATCCGAAGATACTAGCGTATATCATATATTGCATTTACTTTAAAGGCTCAGAAGCCTGTACGATCAAAGTACTTTGATCAAATGACTTCTAACATTATTCTACTCTTAGCCCTCTCTCTCTCTCTCTCCCTCTCTCTCTCTCTCTCTCTCTCTCTCTCTCTCTCTCTCTCTCTCTCTCTCTCTCTCCTTAATCTTGACAATAAATTGAAGCTGTATTCTATTGCCTATTTCAAATCATATTATGTGTATAACATATCATGATTTGCTGTATATAGCAAATATTTGTAACTTGATATTGCATAATCAGACGACAGATAAGTCGAACCCGAATGAATGATAATTTTCATATTATCGTTTCTTAAGCTCTTTCTTTTTGCTTGGTTTTAAAGACATCAATAGCATTGTCAGATAACATAAAAAATTGGTTTTCGTCATTAAGAGTGCAAGAGGTTGTATAGAATGCATAGATTAACATTGTCATATCCTCAAGACTCTTGGAAGGGAATGAAAATCATTTAACTAATCCATAAATAATACCAAAATTTAACCAAACTTTCGGTTTTCAGCGTTTCTTGTGAATCATTCAAATGAATCAGATTTGTGTGTGTTTGTAAGTTTTGCTTATTCCACAAGGATGATAAATATGACAGAGTTATAGTAAAACCTAGTAGCACAAGAAAGAATAAAGCGTTATTTAAGCAAGTCAACTGAACTATGAAAGAGACGTTGGTTGAAGCAAAATTGAACCAATAAAAATGTTTCTCCTGTCAAAATGGCTACATCAGAAGGTGGGCTGAAGCAGCATTGCATCAATTAAAAGGTTTCTTCTATAAAAATGGCTACGTCAAAAGGTGGGCTGAAGCAACATTGCACCAATAAAAAGGCTTCTCCTGTCAAAACGGCTACGTCAAAAGGTGGGCTGAAGCAACATTGCTGCAATAAAAAGGTTTCTCCTATAAAAATGGCTACGTCAAAAGGTGGGCTGAAGCAGCATTGCATCAATAAAAAGGTTTCTCCTATCAAAATGGCTACGTCAAAAGGTGGGCTGAAACAACATTGCACCAATAAAAAGCTTCTATAAAAATGGCTACGTCAAAAGGTGGGCTGAAGCAGCATTGCAGCAATAAAAAGGTTTCTCCTATCAAAATGGCCATGTCAAAAGGTGGGCTGAAGCAGCATTGCAGCAATAAAAAGGTTTCTCCTATCAAAATGGCTGCGTCAAAGGTGGGCTGAAGGAACACTGCACTAGAAATACCAAAAATAGACGTCAGAAAAAAGAAAAACCACCTAAAAAGAAATACCATTGGCACGGTGAAAATAATAATAATAATAATAATAATAATAATAATAATAATAATAATAATAATAATAATAATAATAATAATGTCTGTGAAGCACCAGAACAGAACAAATTTATACGTAATACCGGTTCCTTATGTAAAGGAGTTTTGAATCTTCATTATTCATGGAGAGTCATAACCAAGATCTGTGAAATCAGAACAAGGAGGTCTTCTAAAATTTCAGTTTTCCGTCGGATATTTCAGAAGAGAAACTTGCGAACGTTCAACTCTGGCAGCAAGCTTGAGAAATATTTCTCCCGGAAAACCTGGCTTAAACCCTCGCTATCTGGGAAAAACTAGGAAAACCTGGCGGAGTTGTAGGTCGGCGGGATATCTTTCACGGAAAGTTTTTCGGTATCAATTTTCCTCCTCCATCGTGGCGAGTGACGGAATAAGTTCTCGAGGAATTCAAAACAGGCAACGTAGGCAGTTTAACGTTAGCAAATGTGAAGTTTTCACTGAAATGCTTATATTACGCATGAGCCTCCGAGAAGTTTACATACAACAGATATTTAATAATCTGGAATGGAGTACTAAAAATTGTTCATTAATTCTCCATGAAGTATAATTTGGCCTTCGTGAGGTTTTTCCAAAATGAAAGCCATCATTCACTCGAGAGTTGTGTTTCTCGTTTACGGGGCATTCCTGGTGACTTCGTTGTTCGTCCTCATCTCCCGGCGAGTTCATTATATAAATGGCTTCGAAGGCGGCACTACTGCAGGTGAGTCTAGCTACTCTCATTTTATAAATTGAAAAAATTCCAACTTCTTAGAAGCTTAGAAAACGAGGGAGCTTTGAACTCGATCCTATTCCCGTAGGTGGGGTGGGGGTAGAGCCGTCTGGGCACCTCATGTGGTGTACTGTGGGCTTACCTAAAGGCTGTTTGCTGCGTCCCTTCTGCCCCTAGCTGCATCCAATCTATAGCATTTTACTTTACCTCCGTTCCCGTTTTCTTCAGTCTTGTTGTCCAAAGCCTCTAATCACTGATTCTAAATAAAATTGTTGGTTTTCTCAAAGTTCCACTTTTAGATCTTTGTACTGTACTTCACCTCCTTAATTTTCCGGATCTTTTTATCTTGCTGTCCAATCTCCCCAACTCATTTTTTTCACTGTTTCAAGGCTGATGTGCCCCGGTGCTAGAGCCTTTTAATATTAATAATATCAGGACGTGGAATTTCCAGCCTATCTCCTTATTTTCCTAACCGTGTCACCTGTTTGCTATCAAGGTCCCAGTTTACTATACTTTCTAGATGTCTATTTAATCACAGTGGACGCGATTTTTAGTTTTCTGGTAAGAAAACTAAAAATCGTGTCCGTCCGCAGTTTTTTCTGTCCGCCCTCAGGCCTTAAAAACTACTGAGGCTAGAGGGCTGCAAATTGGTATGTTGATCATCCACCCTCTAATCATCAAACATACCAAATTGCAGCTCTCTAGCCTCAGTAGTTTTTATTTTATTTAAGGTTAAAGTTAGCCTTAATCGTGCGTCTGGCAACGCTATAGGTCAGGCCACCACCAGACCGTGGTTAAGGCTTCATGGGCCGCGGCTCATACAGCATCATACCGAGACCACCGAAAGATAGATCTATTTTCGGTGCCCTTGATTATACGCTGTAGCTACTGTACAGAAAACTCGATTGCACAGAAGAAATTTCTGGGCATTTTTTACTTATTTATTTAAGACTTTAATTCTGCGTCCTCTTCATTCCTTACAGAAAACAGCAAAGGTCAAGGAGGAGAAATTACAAAGGACGAGAACGTGTGGTGGAGAAAATTCATTTGCGCCAAACACCTACACCCGCTATTGGTTCCCCTAAAGCTACCTGTTCTGTACAGGTGAGAATTAGATTTCTTGTCATCTCATGATATTTCTCTTTGCTTGGGGATGTTCTTCTCTCTCTCTCTCTCTCTCTCTCTCTCTCTCTCTCTCTCTCTCTCTCAGTAATTATCATTTTTTTCTCAGAAGTCTAGCCAGAGGACAGTTTTGAAAATCCTTGAATTTGATATTTCATGTACCTTACATAAAGACTTGACTAATTATTCTCTCTCTCTCACTCTCTCTCTCAGATACAACCCTAGCTCTCTCATTGGCTTCCATGCCACTTGCTTCAATGCAGATTAATCTCAGGAGAGACTTTCTCTTCCCCAGAGATATCATTCCTTCAAGAGGTCAGTACAACATATTCCTGGTGGAGTCTTCCTGTGTCCGGAGACCTGCCTACCGTTCGATCTGCTCAGTGGAGAGGTTGGTTACCGGAAAGAACTTCCTCTTTCTTTACAAATCTCGTTTTACGCTAGTTATTGACCTTACCAGAAGCTTCATAAATTAAGCTAAGGGTCCTTTATGCGTCTCACTGAATCTGCGTTTGTAACTTTTGCGAAAGTAGGACTTTAGGACTCAGTTTTGTATGATTATTATTATTATTATTATTATTATTATTATTATTATTATTATTATTATTATCCTCAGTTTCCAAACGTCTCCTTTTCCCCAGCTACGCCCGCCAAAACCCCACGGCCGAAGTATGGTACGTGATGATTACTCCCAGCGCTGACGATGCCGACGGTCTCCTGGCGAAGCTACAGAAGCGGTACCTAAACCTCCACTTGGTCACGGCTGACCTAGACCTACTTTTTCGAGGGCTTCCTACCTACGAGCTCTTCACTTCGCGTTTGTGGATGAAGTCGCGTTAGTGATTGTTAATCTGGCTTTGTTTATCTGTTGTCATTTGCCTGAGAATGGCCAAAGTGACGTGATTTAGGTACGGAGAGAAGAGCATCTTCATTTCACTCCACAAATCTGGAGTCAAGGCTTTGGTATACTAGCAAAGATCTGATACTAGTACATCGTAACTTGGAGTGCCGCCACCAGGGGCCACTGCTTGCACCTTCAAACTTTCACAGAGCATGTACTCAAAGATATTATGAAATCAAGAAGTTTGTAGTTCATTATATCTGTAATAAGCTTTGTACTTCCGCAATGATCTATAAATGAGATCTATATAAGTCTCCCTGATGATGTCGAGCAATTGGAACTTCAAAATTTCAAGCGAAGATGCTATGCATTAACCTGAATGCTATTCCCCTTGTATTTTAATACATTTGTATCTATTTACTAATTTATCAATTTATTTTTAATTTTTAATAAGCGAGATCTCTTCTTTACATATTTCCCTTTACCTTCTCTCACTTCCTAATGAGCACCATATTCTTTGGAAGCTTGAATTTCAAGTCAGTGGCCCCTATGGTGGGCTTGTTCCATACGAATAGGGTTCATCTTCTGAATAATAATAATAATAATAATAATAATAATAATAATAATAATAATAATAATAATAATAATAATAATAATAATAATAATAATAATAATAATAATAATAATAATAATTCACATGAAAATAAAAGGTGTTATACTTTCTACTTTCATTATAAAGTCTCCTCAAGGGTGCTAAACAGTTTCCAAGTTTCTTAAAACTGTTCAGTACTCTGGATACGACTTTAGAATGATAATCGAAAGTCTTGATATCTCCTTCTTTTATTTTCACGTGAGAATCTCTGTAATAAACCTTTAATATATAAAGAATGACTCGCCATGACCAATCCACAAGAAACCTAAATAAATCTATAAAGTCTCGGTATTGATTCTCAGCAAATATAGTCTCAGTATTGATTCCCAGCAGATCGACTCGAAATTCATCCGTATTGATTCTCAACAGGCTGGCTCGAAATCCATCTCTCCGATATGATGCGGCTGGCCCTCCTAGGCCAGACGGGGGGTCTCTTCAGCGACACAGACACAGTTTGCATGAAGGACCTGACGTCCCTGACGAACTTCGTCGGGCGCGTGACGAAGAAATTCATCAACAATGCAATATTCCACTTCCATCGGGGGAATCCTATACTGCAGAAGAACCTTCAGAGGCAGAACGAGTTTTTTGGCGTGAGTGTGGCGTCTTATCTTTCTAGAGTTAACATCCCCTCAGGCGTTGCTGAAAGGTGTCTTCAGCTTCCGTTTGTCTCCTAGTTGCACCCACTTTTTAGCTGTTTGCTTTACTTCCATCCACTCTTCCCTTCTTCAGTCTTGCTGTCCTGCTGTCCAAATCCCTCTCTTCACTGTTGAAAGCACTGAATGGTTGAAAGTGCCCTAGTGCCTGGCTTAATAGATAAAGTTTGGAAGCTTGAATTTCAAGTCAATGGCCCCTGTGGGCTTGTTCCATATGAATAGGGTTCAGCTTCTGAATAATAATAATAATAATAATAATAATAATAATAATAATAATAATAATAATAATAATAATAATAATAATAATAATAATAATAATAATAATAATAATAATAATAAATTTTGAATGAACTATGACACTTTGCCATTCCTTACTGTGCGTCAGTGCAAAGAAAGTAAGTATTTGACTCTGTTATACTGTAGCACTAATTATCCAAACAAAGATATCTGTTATTTTGACCTTTTGACTGTTAGATAACAGAGAATATTAAAAGACATCTGACAGGTTTTCCCCTATTATTTGTCTGTTATCCTTTACTCGAACCTAATACCCCTAGCCGTAAGAACATTGGCATTGTATTATCATTATATTTCATAAAGATGAAACCTATTCATATGGAACATGCCCACAGGGGCCACTGAATTGGAATTTAAGCTTCCAAAGGATGTGGCGTTTATTAGGAAGAAGCAAGAGGAGGTAAATGGAAATACAGAAAGAAGAGGAGGATAATAAAGTAACAACCTTTCACTGTGTCTACCACAGATCGAAGAACGAGGCGTCAATGGCCTAGTGGTGATGACGAACGTGATCAAAGAAGCCTGCAACTTCACTTTCGCAGACGAAAGGGGAGATTCGGTCGTTCAGAGATGTCAAGACGTCCTCTTGATGCCCAGTAAGGCATTTTACCCCATTCCCCTGAAGAGAAGCGGAGACATCTTCACGGAAAATCTTGGGGAGAATCTAATGAAGGTATGTTCTCCGTATTTCTGTTGAATATTAGGGAAATTGCCGCTGAAATCCGTCTGTATAAGAAGATTTTGGCACTGCTTCCTCCTATTTCCGTCTTTCTATCTATCTTTCTTTCTTTAAATCTTCAGCTGAAAACCCTTATGGACAGAGTCAACAGGCTATAACCCCAAGAGGGCTCTAAAAGGAAATCAGCCTGCAGAGAGAGGCAGGTTATAGGAAATGGTGATAAATAATCAAACACAAGGGAACAGGGATTAAAAAATAAAAATTATTACCTTGAACTGGATCCTAACAAGTCTTCTGACAGACAAGGTTATGGAAAAGGTGAAAATCATTAAATGTACGAGAATAGAAAACTTAAAATGATCTCTAACCTGACATCAGACATTGAATTCCCCGCTCCTCTTCAGGAAATATCTTCGAGTTACATCGTCCACATGTGGTCTGGAGTGTCGGCCCTTTCTCCCGTCAGGATTGGAAGCCATAGCCTCTACGACACCCTCGCAGCTTCGTTTTGCCCTTCGACTCGAGATGCTGCAAACTCGACGGAGGGAGCCATCAGATACTACGGAGAAGCCTTGCCCGGCCGTGCGTGGCATGGAGGAATTGGGAGACCCTGATGTTGTGGTACTGTGCTCTGACCAAGTTGGTCAGTACAGCGTTGAAAGCCGTAAGAGCGAATTCCATTGTCCCACGTTCAGGGAGTGTTTTATTGGAACGTTACTGGGGCCCCCTTTTCGTTTACGAATGAATGTTTACAGTTTCTTTAAACTAATTCTGTTGTCCTACATTCAGTTACATATTTTTTGGTGCGTTATAAAAGGCCATTTTTCGTGTATGAATTCAAGATTACAGTTTCCATATATGGCCCTTGAACCATACGGAATTCGTTATAAAAACGAAGTGGAATTTGAGATTAGATATCTAATGTCCTTCCCAGTTAGCTTAAATGACTTACCGGGAGGCAGGACATTCCCGTCTGTTGCTTGCATTTAGCTGTAATATACCAAGGACCAAAGGCATAATATGAATGTACTTTCTGTTATCGAAGCAAAACCTTCCTCATTTAAATGCTGCATCTCTAAAAAGATTACTAATTGGCACCCAGGTCCCATTCATACTAAACAGAGTTTACGACACCGATTGATATACATTTAACGTTCAGGGTGAATATAATCTTTTAAAGCCATAAACTTTAATTTTTTGACATCCGTCAACTATTTACCACCAATCACAGTTGCCTCTCATCTACATTTCATTAATCTCATTATATAAAGTTAAAACTGGTAGTTAATCTACTTTTTTTCTATAACTTGGCATAAAGAATCGTTCGTATCATTCTAAATTGTTTGGTTGTGTCATAATCAGTGAAACTAAAATCATTCCTTCAGCGCCAAATATTCAGATGGGCGTTAGCTATTCTTTCCAAATAAATTACTTTTGATTCGATGATTTTTCTTTTATCTGGCATGAAACCAGATTTCCATTGCTTCGTTGGGGTGATTCTTTTGTTTTATGTATTTCTTGATCATTTAGTGACAAATAGAAGCTGCGTTTTTTCAAATATTAATTCCTAATATGAAAAAGAATTCTCTCTCTTTCCCCAACTGTCCCTCAATGCACCATAAATAGTGATCCTTAAAGTTGAACTGATTCAGCGCTGAAAATTCGAGAATCCTTTGACATTTTTGCATATAGTATCGAAGGCACAAGGCTTTCTATTTGGGTGCTCGAATCAGACGTATACGGTCAGTTTACACGTCAAGATGAAAAGTAGTCACTGCTCAGAAAATGACATTGATTGCTTCGAAGCTAAAACTGATGTTCGCTTATTTAACATCACAAATAAATAAAACAAATTTTTAGTATTTGTTTTTTTTTCAGCGTACTTTTCCACTCTCCGATTTAAAGTAAGTATGAACCATGATATGAAGATTCCTCTCATGTAAACACACTCCATGGTGAAATTTGTGAATACTGTAAAAAAAAAAAAAACACGATTTATGCTTATAATTGTAATAACCACAATGCCTTCTCAAGATCTCGATTCCTTCACGCTTTTTCGATAAGCTTGTCACTACAAAGCCTGAAAAGATTCAAATGGAGAATCAAATAAAGATATTCTGAAGTTCATGGCAGAATTCGAACCCGGATTTGGCACAACAGAACAAGGGCGCTTTGATTCACCTGACCACAACGAACTCTTGAGAGGTACTAAGTACTAACCCACTACATCACTTTAAGAAGCTGGTTTTAATAGACCATCAAACCAGGGGAATGAAAAATGGCGAGAAAAGTAATATTTGTTCTTTATTTACAAAAGGAAAAAAAAAACACGTCTTATAGAGACAAACAGAAAAAATATTATGGTGACCTGCATCATAATAATTCTTAAAATTAACGTGAGGCAGAAAATCAATCAGGATTACCAACCTACTTCGTCAGGAAGTATTTACATTTCAGAATTCATTTTCTGATTAGTAATAAGTTACAAGCATTACCTAAATAAACAATGAAGAAATGAATGGATTTTCTCAAATCTTGAGACACCACCAACTTGCGCAGAGCATTGCTGGAAGAAATATACACGTTCCATAAGTTGGTAATCCTGGTTAGAGGGTGGTAACATGGCATCGTATCTCTTGTATACGAGACTGACTTAATCTAAGAAATTTTTCTTAACGTTTCGTACAAGTATCTGAATAACATCTTACGGTGAAACAACCTTAGACTTTGTACATTGAGATGAGTTCAGGTAAACGTTTGTTTTGTTTAGTTACTAAAATCCTAAAGACGTTTTAAAAAAAATTGTTCCCTATAATTCTCAACATACAGAGTCACCTCATATGCCCATTACTTTTAGTACACACACTGTTCCAATAAGAGCTTACACGACGACTCTACAAAAAGGAAAGGAATATTTTGATTCAATTTCCGAGACACGTTACGATACAAAACCATCAACAACTATAAATATCAACAGTAATCATACGAGATACAGAAACATATTCTCCTTGAGCAAAAGGTTTCCTTCTTTCAAAACAAATGAAGGCGTTTTGTTTACAGGCATGAGTTTCGATGACAACTTCCTATACATATATATTTATATATTCCGGACCTGGAGTGAGTGAGGAGATAAATAGAAGCTATGTACAGTATATGGCAATGGCATCAGCAATGATCTATCTGATTTTCGAACGACAGAAGTGTGGGGATCTACCAAATTAATTGATGCGCTGCAACTCGAAGATATTGTTTTTAATGGTTTCCTCCTCAGGATCCTCCCCTGGGAATCCTTCGGGAGCTGCTGCCTCAGGGAAGTTTTTGATGTAGTCTTCTGACACGGGGGTCTGTGCCACTCGTGTCAGAGGCCGCGTCTTCTCCGTCAGCGGGCGTTGCAGAACTGGATTCTGGTGGGATTGTTGTAAAGCCTTGCCATTTCCTTGGCTAGTAGAACCGACGACAGTCGTCGGTTTGGCTGAACTTGGAAATAGTTTAGCCCTGGAACTAGCTCTCCTGGTCGTGGGTAAGGGCGTGCTGCTGCTGCTGCTAGTGACGTCTTGTGGCTGACTAAGAAGGGGTCCAGTGTTGTTTTGGATGAAATGGGAGCTCTTAGTATGGTGCGATTCCTCTTGCGTCGTCGAGGAAGACGAGGAAGAGGAAAAGGAGGAGGAGGAAGTAAATGTCCCCCCATTTTGGTGGAGAGTAAAGGTTCCTGGAATGTGCTGGTTTGGGAAGAGGCGTTGGAGGTGGGGTGGGTTAGTCGGTTTCTTATCGTGTCCAGTGGGTGGAGGAACTAGTATTTCATCAGGTTCAGATGGGGGGTCAGTTGTATCACTGTTTGCGGGTGGGTTAATTGAGGCAACGACAAAAGGCAGGTTAAGATGCGTCATAATAGGTAGCATATTTGGTTGGATTGCTGCTGGGGATTGGTTAAGCTCAGTTTTGTCAGTTAGGGTGTTACGGGGGGAATCAGGTTTTGGTGGCGTGAGGGATTTGCCTGACTGAAATTGTTGAAAGGGTCTGGTTTGGTCCACTGAGTTAATAAGGTTTTGTGAAGCCTGCACCTCAGAGAGAGTCCTGCTTGAGGTTAGTGGGGAGGGGCCTGGAATGAGGTCATAAGTTAGCCAGTAAAATATTAAAATTTAAAAGCACAAAACAGTCAGTTGCACATTTTCTTACACTGTAGGTCTAACTGCTACTCCAACTTAGGTCTAGTCACAGGTGTCATGCAGAGAGGCAGTATCAAAATATGGCATTATCATTTACCAGCTGTGGGGTTAGTAAATGGGGAAGTGGGTCTCGGGCGGGAAAGGCGTGTACCAAAGGGCAGGATGGGGTCACGTCTTTGAGGGAACACAAAGCTATTTCTCTGTGGTGAGACAAAAACGGACTGACCACTTGTGATTGACTTTGCGGAACCTCTGACGTCTACGTTACTGACAACAGCGCTGGAAAATAAAAGAAATCTCATTAGTGACTATCACAAATAACATTTCATATAATTTTAGTTTAAATGTTAATAAATCTGACACCATTTAATTTGTGGAAAGCGGTAAAAATTATGTTCGCTGTCAATAAATTAGTTAAAATTCGTAATCTGTTCTGTCTTACTGTCTTGTATACTTGAAATATGTCATACCTATGAATACTGAGTCATTTATACTTACTTCTGGGACTCGTCATTGGTCCCTGCAATAGAGGCCTCACTGGAGGTTTCCTCTGTCACTTTATCATGGGACACTTCAGAATTACCGTCTCCCGAATCCGGTTTCTTTTCCTTGTTAACTAAACCTTTTGTATCATTACCAACTTTGTTTTGTGAATCTCCTTCCTTCCTCAAGTCACCAGCAAGGAGTACGGGTGAAGTTTTCCTATGTCTGGAGGCTGTGCGATTCCTCAAAGAGAAGAGGCCAGAATTCCACTGCCTAACCTGGGTACTCTCTTCGTCAACAGGTGACTGTGTACTAGACGTCACTGGGCGACGGGACAGGGGTCTGCGCAAGCGCTTACGTCCGCGGAAACGAGGCTTAACCGTCGAGGGCTTTTCTGTCGAGAGACCAGTCTCCGGAGTTGTGGTAGAGGCTGTTGATGTCTCAGTCGTTGTTGATGAAGGTTTTTCTGTTACTCTGTCAGTCTTTAGGGAGAATGTCCATGTTCTGGGCGTTGGCTTTTCAGTTGTAGTAGTAGTGGTGGTAGTAATAGTAGTAGTAGTAGCAACAGTGGTTGTTGTTGTGGGTGTTGTTGAAGTGGTTGGAACAGCAGTAGTAGTAGTAGTAGTAGTAGTAGGAGCAGAAGTAACTTCTGCGGTTGTAGGTGAAACTGGGGTTGTAGTTGTTGGTGGTTTTACTTTGGATAGCGAGAGATCATTTTGGTGGCTTTGTTTAGAATCACCTCTGCCCTTGTTTCTCCTAAGGAGTGAATTACCCAGGCTACCGTTAAGATTAAATGCACCTATGTTTCTTGCAGGTCTGACGTTCTCATTATTAACCCTGCCGGAGCCTACAGACTGCTGATGTGGAAGACCGAAGGAAATTTGCACTCTCTGACCAGGAGAAGAGTATTCGAAACCTGAGGAGCCACTGGTGAAAGGCTCAAAGTTTGGTAAATTCAACGGTCCAACTGTTGGAGGTGTATTTCTCACAGGTATTGGTCGGAAGTTTACTCCGCCAGCATCTTTCTGACTAAAATCACTAGACTGACTGTTGACTGTATTCACAGTCTGCGACTGCAGCAAGCTCTTAGCAATGTTAGCACTGCCTGTTCCTTGTGGAGTCGAGGCACGGACATCCACTACATTACCAACAGGAGCAGCACTGTAAAATGATTGAGTTTCATCAGGAGAGATTTTCAGTTTTTTAAGACTCAGATGCAGAATTATGAGAAGAGGTTGAATGATACAATGAAACAGATAGAATAGGATAGGCCTGTGACTTTTGCAGCTCGTGCAGGGGTATGTAAAATGGTCTACAGGAAAGTTGTGACCTAATGAGTGAACCTTATGAAGAATTTAAGAGGCCATGCTCCCAGGAATCGTGCATAAGGAACCAAATATTGCTACAGCATTCTCTGGTCGTGCTTTCTGTAACTCTAAATATATATAAAAAAATGGAAAACTCGTATGCAAAGAAATGAAATGAGAATTCATGCTTACGTGCACATTCGATAAGAAATATTAATGATGATAGTACTGTGTACAGACATAACCTACAAGAGTGACAAGAAAATATTAGAACTTGTGGCCAGCTAAATCTCCCCTTTTTTATAGCTTTTCTCTTTCATTTTACTGTTTGGTCAGCAGACAGGTGGATTGATTGCAATTGGTTCAGAATTTTTCTTTTATACTATTGTCTTCTTGGGGAGATGGATAATTTTAAACATTCAAATGTCTTCCTTTTTACTTTGTGTAGAAAAGGAAACCAGTAAATATAGATTAAATCAGTAAATATTGCTGCTTGCAAGTAATGTCTTTGTTAAGTCAAAGTGCATAATAATTCTCTAAGTCTACATAACAGCTAATAAATGCAAACAATGAAAACGCAGAGCTTATTGTAAAGGACCATGATGCAATCTAAGGCAGAAATGGACGTCTGGAAGGTGTCTAGATCAAATGAAAGTTTACCCAATGTAATTCACATTCAATTGAAAAATTCTAATGTTCCCCTTGTAGATGCTTCAAAGGTTGTATGAATTACGGTTTAAGACTGTGCTAAAATACATAAAAATTCCCACATAATTTGCTGACATGCATTGAAGGGAAAAGTTAGAAGGGTTGGCAAGAGCAGGGCCATCAGGTAAATTAGATTTTTTCAAATCTCTGTTGGACGAAATACAGCGAAGTGTTTGCACACTTTCACTTCTATGCTGGTGTCCTCATGGTTTGAGTCACAAGACGCCTTGTCAGTATTCCTGAATTTTTTTTTTCCAAAGGCATCTTGAGCTTTCTTTTGTTAGTATTGTTTATCTCTAAATTTTCAAACACACACACACACACACACAGTAACTCAGGGATGTTTCTGAGGATACCCAAACATTTGTAAGTTGTTATTTGTGCATTCACTGGTGTGAAAAAGAATACGTCTTTCATATTTCCTCAAATATAAACAGAAATTTACAATGATCTGTATTTAGTTTCATGTCAGTAGGCAGCAGTGCCAAAAGAATTTACTCTCCACTTTATCAGAGATTTGTCCACCTCAAATCCACATGCCAAAATCGTTAGACTTATTAGTTGTGGGTATTTCAGATTCACATAAATTACTGAAATGATCACCAAGAACAAATCTCTGAAGATGGCAGAGTTATATTTGGTTTTGCTGAGCAAGTCTTCAGAAGAGGTATGTCACTGTCGAGATGAAGTTTAATTGCCATTATCCTGTTTCTCATTTATGAAAAAACATTTCTCTTTTTAGACAGCCTATGTATACCAGCTAGGTTACTGATGAATAAGATTACTTGAGAGGATAATACTTGATGAATCAAGTTTATCTACCTGATGAATTTGCTAAACTTTGCCAGTGAAGGAAGTTAAAACACTAAAGTTGGTCTCATCACAAAGAGAGCATCAAAAATTGTCATTCATTTTTATTCAGGTTTCTTTGACTTCTGTAATCCTTGGGTCACTAAGCAAGGGCTGCCAATTAAGACGCACCCTCTCTCTTTCTTAACGAGGTAGCATTTGCTACCATTTTGTTAGAAAAAAAAAGTAAGAAGCAACAACATTTAATACCTGAATCTATGAACTAAAAACCGTAGCTGAATAAATAGGTTGTCTTTACAACGAATGAGTTAATGGTTACATATTTACAAAAAATACAGGGGCCTAGCAGTTAATGAAAGCATCAAATCATACTGGGTTCATGGCGCTGTTAGTTGTAGTGTCAATATACAACGAAATGCGAAACTACATACAAAGAAACAAAATGATGAAGATGCTTATGATGATCATTATAATTTTTTTGTACGTGGTCATATATAGGCATTGTATATATATATATATATATATATATATATATATATATATATATATATATATATATATATATATATATATATATATATTATATATATATATATATATATATATATATATATATATATATATATATATATATATATATATATATATATATATATATATATATATATATATATATATATATATAATATATATATATAATATGCATCATAAAACAAAGCTCACAAAGCTATATTAACTGTTCACAGTCGTATGAAAATAGTCATACAAGGTACAGCTAGTCTAACACTCAGTACACAGTATGTTATTGTTTTATTCTTTCATGAATAATTTAAATAATTTTACACCGTTTTATACATTATCCTATGGATATATTAAGTCTGTGGGTGAATTATGAATTATGTCTATTCAAACTCTGCCAGTTCATGTTATTAACCCATAAATATGTTTTTTAAACATTAATTTGGACTGTAAATATAGGAAAAAAAAATCTATAAAAGGGAAAATTAACAAATTTATCGTTGTAGCCTGTACCATGAAGTTACTTTTCATTATTATTTGTTACAAAGCATGAATAGATAGCTAAATATAGAATTCAGATGAAATTTCATAAAAAAGGTAGTTTTCCCACTAAAATATTACTAAACTGTTGCATACATAACAGAATTTTCATACGATGAGCAAAACAGCTTAGAAAATGTGTTTATAAAGTCACTTCAAGTTCATAAACAGGATTCTTCGAAATGGATAAACGTCTCTTCCGAAAATACGAACTCTTATGCAGACCTATCAAAATTTTCGACACTTTTATAAAGGGAAAAGTTTTAGAACAAGAGGGGGAAAATGTTCATGTAAAAATGAATGAATGAATGAATGACGAAGATAAGACTCTTCTTTCACGTCTATATTTGACGAAAATGTCTGATCACTAATCTCAGGTAATGAATGGTAAAGATACGACATCTCTTGTCATATCTATACGTGACGAAAATTTCCAATATCTTGAATTCAGTCTATTTCAAAGAATTTTTGGAAACGTCCGCATGTGAGTTCTAGTTTGCGAAGAGACATCTCTCGGGGATACAAAAAAGGGCTTAAATTCAAGAGAAATCTGAGTTTAACTCACCTGTTGGAAGGAGGAAGGTAGGACAGCTGAGGGGGCGTCTCCCTAATAGTTTGCTGGAAGGACCTGCAATAAAGAGGGAAGCGGAAATCAACACTGGGTCAGTCTCCTGATAAAAGTTATGCTTTCAACAGCAAAGTTCATATGCCTAAGTATAATCCTGATTTAATTTTAAAACCTTAAAGCTTACACTATTTATATATCAGAAAAAAACAGAAAAAAGTGGCAGCAGAATCCATTGTTTTTTTTTTTTTTTTTTTTTAAACCACATCAACGGAATGTTCACTTATCTTGTCAGTCAGGTCAAGCTTTACGTCCATGGGGAAAATATCATCTTCACTTACGTTTGCTGCTTCTTCTCCTTCTAATGATACCTACCTACTGGTCAACTTAGGAAAAACAAAAATGAATAGTTAATAGTCTCACTCTCTGTAACTCTGTCTGCATTATTAAACTGGTAAAATGAAAAAAAAAAGGATTGTGAGGAAAAAGTCACACTGGGAAGGCTGAACGTCGTGTGGGAGTCAAATGAGCTACTTATCCGTCTTCTTACGCCGCTGAAGCAAACGAACTTACGGTGCAAAGTTGTCTTGGAATACAACTGCTGGTTGGGCTGGGACGTCGACAGAACTAAAAGACATCAGAAAAGAATAGATGAGTATTGTTACCGTCACAGAGTTCTTCGTTTTTATAGCACAGTTCTCGCAATATCTTTCTCATATGCAATCTGACGTCTTGGAAATTGAGGATATGAATAAATCACTTCGATATACATGACCCGAATCGTTCAGTGAATGGTGAGAGTCTATTAGTAAAGCTGGCAATGAACAATCAACAACTTAGCCTTTTTGTCTTGGATGAGCAAAGTCTTGCAGTCTGACTTACTTGAGCGGGTCGTTGGCTACGTCTTGAGCGCTCGAAAAGGGGGGGAATTCGGGGGAGGAGGAAGATACAGAGAAGGAGGAGGAGGCGGAGTCTGCAAGTGGCAACGAGCTCATGTCTGGAGTTTTGACTTGGGCGGAAGTCGAGGTGATTGAGATGCCCAGAGAATCTTGCACATCGGCAGATGAGAACGAAGAGTGCAGCAATTCTGGCTGCGACACTTGATTGATTTGAGGCTCAGAGGAGACCTGGGATACCTGGCTAATGCCAACGTCGCCAAAGGTTTCCCCAGCGAAAGTGGGACCTGATACAAACTGGCTATTTCCACTTGAAAATTGCTGCTCAGAAGAGAAAGTGTTATCAAACTGAGGTGACGCAGCGTCTAGTGGGACACCAATGGAACCTTGATTGTTACTGAATAGATCCTGACTGTTAGCAGAGGAACCCTGATTGTTGATGAAAGATCCTTGACTGCTGGCGAAGGAATCTTGATTGTTGATGAAAGATCCTTGACTGCTGGCGAAGGAATCTTGATTGTTGATGAAAGATCCTTGATTGCTAGCAAAGGAATCTTGATTGTTGATGAAAGATCCTTGATTGTTTGCAAAGGAATCTTGATTGTTGATGAAAGATCCTTGGTTGATAGAGAAAGAATCCTGGCTGCTAAATGAATGAACAGCTTCAGGTTGGGAGATATCCTGTATTTGTGGCTGGGATACAGATATTACTTGATTATCAACAGGGCTTCCAATAGACTGTCCAACAAATGAGATTTGGTTACCTCCCTCTGAGAGAATGTTAGTTTTGGAGAAGGACAGATCCACTGGGACAACTGACCCCTGTGAACTTTCAAAGTTAGAAACTGTTCCTACTTGACTACCAAGAACTGTCTGTTGTGGCGGGAAAATGGTCTGTTCACTACCTCTTGCGAACGATCCAAGGTCTTGAGATGATGCTTCAACATTTGCTTGAAAATGGAGCTACTAGGGTTTGAATTGGAAACTGTAAATCCTGCCTGACCAAAGTTCTGACTTTCCCTGATTCCAGAAACTGAACTTAAGTCTGGGGGTGAGTAAGAAAGTAAATCTGCTTGAATAATTGATGATTCCCCACCCTGAGGTAGACTTTCTTGTTTAATATCAACAGTTTGCCCACCGGAAACAAAGGACTCTGGTCCTGAGAAAGATGAAGATACAAGTTCAGCATTGATTACTTGGGCAGGAGGTTGTACTGCTTGGCTACCTTGACTAATAACATTCTGTTCCACTCCAGGGATTGACCCAAAACTGGGTGTTAGTGAAGAAATTAATTCTGCAGCAATAACTGACCCACCAGACGTTTGTGAAAATGATTGTTGCTGATTCTGGAAATCATTATTACTGAACTGGGATCCTTGAACCGATGTTGCAGACAATGGAACTCCAAAGTCACCTGTAGAAGTTAATACTTGATTGTCCTGAGACTGAAATATGGAGGAATCTTGTGAAGTAGACACAGAGACAATCTGTGGATCACTTATAGACACTATCTGGGGACTGCCTAAAGAGACAACCTGACTGTCTCCAGGAACCCCCTGACTCGAGCCAGTAAACTGGGGCGTCCCAACATTCAGAAGACTGACGCCACCTTCAGTAATTTGTGATTCAAAGCTCTGAAGCTGGGCTACTTGCAGACCTCCGTTTGAGGACGATGTGGGAGAGGAATGAGTGATGCTGAGCTGTGAAGGAGCGATGTAGTTTCCGTCAGGCTGAGTCACTGTCACTTGGCTGAGGGTACATGCAATGATGCAATTAGCATGCATTTTACTTGTAAGTCCCACATCATGGGCACCATGTGTACAGTCTACTTCCACCAAATAATGAAAATTATTTGTATACAGGTTGAGTGCACGATAAACTTGTAAAATGAAATTCAGTGCAATTTCCAGGTTTCGTGTTAATTGGATTTAGATTCATTACATTTCAGCTATCAAAGATCTACACTTCCTGAAGACTGATGCGATTGCTTTTTTTTTGAATAAAAGAAGAAAATCCTAATTTCAATATGGAAAGAGTATAAAGGTGAGTACCTGGAAATTGCCACATTTCAAAGGTAGAGTAACAGAATTACCTTTCTTGAATATCAAGATCCACATCTCAAGATATTCAGTATAGCAATGATTATGTAAAAAACATGCTAAAATAGACTTTTGCATTCACATACTCTTAATATTCAACCAACTATTACTTCGTGCAAGTGCAAAAATTTGTCATTTATATAATTACAGTGTCAAACATGCACATTAAAATACTTTGCAATTACCACAGAGCACAACTAAAATAATCAAAGGTAATGATTTCAATTTCTCTAAACAGTCCGTGCTCAAGAAGTTTTTCTCATTGGTATTTTGACAGTAACTGAAGAATGGAAATTTGTAAAACAATACAAGGTTGATTTAACTCTAACTTTTTATGCCATTATTAAGTCTGCGGTGCCAGGATATTCTGAAAATGGGATGTTTTATAGTGCAGAATTGTACAACTGATGTCACAATGCTGTTCACGTTTATTAGGTGCTTTAATGTAAGAAGACTAAATTGAAGGTATTGTGTTGGAAGCAATGCAGTAAAATACTCCATTGCTATGAGCTGGTATCTATGTGGAATGCTTTCTTATTTTGTTTAGTGTTAGTATAGGTTGTATAACTTGTTTAGTGAAAACATGTATTGTTACTGTGCTAATATTTGTTTAGGGATGAATGAATTTGTGTCACTATTTTTCCCCACATTTGGCGTCTTACCTGGTCTGCTGCTGAAACTGGGGCTGCGAGACAGATACAATCTGAGGCTGGGAGACAGAGATAACTTGAGGCTGTGACACAGAATTTAACTGAGGCTGTGACACACCAAGGGGTATCCCTGGCTGGGGCTGTCCAAAGCTTTGGTCTATAAACTGCGGCTGACCAACATCAACGACATTTGCTGGTACAACATTCTCGTTAACATTTGGGACGATGATTGGCGTGAAGCCTTCTTGAATCTGGACAGCACCTACATCTGTTTGGGTTCTTGGTTGCTGAACACTGACTACATTAGCGTCAGAAACAGAAACTGATGCAGGTTCCCCAACACTGACAACCTCTGGATTGCTTATGGATACAAACTGGGAAGGACCAGCAGTGCCCTCACTGGATGAAATGAACTGAGGCTGACCCACCTCCACTACTTCAGAATCTGTCAGTCTGAACATAACATCATTTGGGTTGAGTGCAAATGAATCCACAAGAACACTGTAAAAATTGAAGAAAGTATAAGCTTCATAGTAATGGAATATTTCTAAAACAAAATTTATCGTTATATTCACTTGAAAATAAAATAAAAAAGGTAAATCATTACTAGTCTAACATTATGAGTATCATGTGGTTAACTTCAGCATGCTGTTAAAAGTTATGTCTTTAGCTCCATGCAAAAGGAATGAGTGTGCAAATATATAAGCATTGGAAAATTTTCCGCCAAACACCCCCAACCTTCTGTCCGGATGATCTTGGAGGCTGATGCTTTTTCCATGAGCATCTGCTACAGGACTGTTCTGCCTTTGGGGCTCAACTTGCAGCTCTTTAAGAGACGCAGTTCTTTGCTGATGTTCCAGGAAGGGTGACATCGGGAAAAGGATGAGGGGTAAGAAAGCTTCAGAGGAGCTGAACTGCAGTAATTTTTGTGCTCCTTCAGCCGGCAGGAAAACGGGGACATTTACTACAGGGAAAGGTATGGGAGCCATTATTGCGTTGCTAGGTGGTACAAAGGCCTGCAGGAGACTTATATCTATAAATGCTGATGCTGATGAGCCCCTACCTTGATCTTCTGTTCCTGTCAAAGGTATAGCTGCCGTTGTTGATTTTAAAAATTGAGGATCATGAACAGCAGGTTGAGATTTGACTTTTTCAATCGAAATCTTTGTTGAACTTTGGGAATTCTGGTTACTTGAGAAGCTCAAAGTGTTGTCATCTTGCTCAGTGACTAAAGATGAAATCATTTCCTTGCCATTGCTTTCCATGACAGCCTTTGGAATTATTTCAGAATCATCAATTGTCATGAAATCATTTGTCATCCTGCTAGGCAATTCTTCATTCAGTAAACCATCATCAACACTATGAATAAAACTACCTAAAGTGTCAGCCATATTACTGCTACTGGTGCTAGAGTTTTCGTTTATCCCTTGACTAGTATGGTCCCGCGTTGAGTCTGATACATTTAAATTCCCTGATTCAGTGACGGGAATGAGTTGCTTTTCATTGTTAAGAGCAGCAAGTAGTAAATTTGTTAATGGATTGCCAGTTGGTTTAGGTGTAACTGCATTTTCTTCTTTTTCATTCATGTGTCCATCCATACCTGAAGAAGAATGCTCAAACAACAAATCTGAATGTGTATTTTCATTGTCAGGAGTAACTGTAGAGTCCTCAAGATTAAATATCTCCTTTTCTGAAACTGCAGCTGCAACTTTGGAGATGCTTAGTTGTGGATTGTTAACCAATATGATTTTTTGGTGCTCTTCATTTGAAGATTTGGTATCATTTACTGATGAAAATACATCAACTGCGGTATCTACAGACTCTAGGAAGCTGCTTGGTGGAGCGTTTGTAAACAAATCACCATCAACTGTCATTTGAGAAAGGAGAGCATCTAAAGATATAGAGGTTGATACTGGCAAATCATTCTGCATATTGTCAACTATTATCATAACATGTTGACTATGATTTGCATTTAAGACTGGATCAGCTTGTGATTCAAATATTGGGAGCACTGGGGAACCTGTTACTTGTGGGATATCAAGTGCCCCCTCCACAGACTCTGTATCTGCTGGAACAACAGTTGTTGTAGCAAAGAATCCAGATAATTCACCTTCATCAATAGCCACTGGAACATCAGTTGTTACTTCAAGTAGCTCTGGAGTACTGAACGTTGTTGTTGCTCTCTCCTGAGGTTCATTTGTACTGGACATTGTATTAACAACAGCATCAAGTGTAGTTGTTTCAAACTCCACTAAATTCTCTTTTGTGAGATCAGTAAAAGGCTCAATAACATTATTGGAAGGATTAGTCTGAAACTCTTCAATTATTTCCATATCTGGTTCAATTGTGCTTGTAGTTTCATTTTGGCTCTCCTCCAAGCTACCTTCAGTTGTTACTGCTGCCATTATGTCTAAAGACATAGATTCTCCCACAATTATAATAGTTGGAATAGTCTGCAATGTTTCAGTTATTGCTATATCTGCCATATCTATAGTTTCAGTCTGATTCACCTCCAAGTTACTTTCAGATCTTATTCCTGCCATCATGTCTAGGGACATAGGTTTTTCCACAAGTATGATAGCTTGTTCCCCAGTCATACTACTTGGTTCCTGGGAAATACTTAGCAATCCCTCATCTATATTTTCATTACGCATCTCTGGAACTTCATTGTCAGCTGTGGTTGTCTCATCAGGAAAAAACTCAGTGGTGGTTGGTGGAATGAACTCTGTTGTTGAGATGAATAAACGTCCAAAAGTTCCCAAATCTACATTGATAGGCTGTTGGTATCTGTTGATTTACGAAAGGGGTTAATAAGGGCTCAAGAAATGCTTATTCCAGAATGCTCTCCAAACCAGTGAAATGTTGTTTAGTAATTTTTTTACTGGCAAAAAAAGCTTCTGATAAATTGCTGTAAGTGCTCAGTGGATTCTGAGTAATTTTAGTAAGCTACAAAAGTTGCAGTATCTACAATTAGTAGTTAGTTATGTTATGGTTATAACTACTTTAATTAGAGCAAATGTGTTAGTAATCATCTACCATGCGCATTGTTAGCAAAGTTCAAAAAGTCATTATATACATTTATTTACAATATATACAGCTTTGTCTTATTCTAGGTTGTGTTAGTGTGATGACAACGATTTTAAATTTGACCCGGCTGTGTAGCTAAAAATCTTCTCGTCCGGTTGACGAATATTGACTAAATGACAAAGGTAATTGATGAATATGAATATTTGGAACATTCATTCTTAAGCAAAATATTACCATTATTTCTCAGGCTCATTTCTAGACAACTAAATAAATGGCAAACTCCATGTTTTCAAAATTTAGATTACAAGAGGAAATAAGGAAGGTTTTGGTATTTACTAATAAAGTCTTACAGGGAGCAATTTTTGTTGTTCCTTTTCCAAATGGAAATTTGTGTTACGTATACATGTTGAAGTATTACTTTGCATTTAGAATGCTCCTTTGCTTTAAAGTTACCCATACAAAAAATATTATACAAATCTAATTAAATATTAATAGTGTGAATAGATTTTTCCTACTTCTAATCAAGCATATGCTTCTACAGCCTTCAAATTCATAATTTTTCCTTGTGTTGTCATCATAGAAAAACCGTTGTTTATAGAGCATAAGCTTTTGTTTTGTTTTCATTGCGGTTATACCAATTACATCTCCCCTAGATTACCTATATGCCGCCAGTGCTCTGAAGAAATGCAACAAATTTGTTATTAAAAGCAAATTGTATGAAGCTCTTATCTACAGGATGCAATCTAAACTAAGGTTACTGTTATAAAACTATCAGCATGATAGTTTTGTAAGGTTATTAATTTTGTGTAGCCTTGTACCATCCCGTTTTACTCACGCTGGTGTAATGAGTGGCTCTGGTTCATCCTGTGGCGCCAGATTATTCGTTCGAACATCTACGACGGAGAGATCTGCCGGTGCTACTGGGACTCCTGTCTCGAAGACGGGTCCTGGGAGCTCAGTGCCAAGAACGGGCGCCGGTGCTTCAGTTTCTAAAACTGGTGCTTCAGTGTCTAGAACAGCTACTGGGACTTCTGTTTCAAATACAGGTTCTGGGACTTCAGTTTCCACAACAGGTGCTGGAGGTTCTGTTTTTAAAACAGGTTCAGGCGCCTCAGTGTCAAGAATAATTACTGGAGCTTCAGTGTCTACGGGCTCTTGGGCTCTTGTTTCGACAAAGGTAGCTGTATCGAAAACTGGTGCTTCTGTATCTAGGACGACCTGCGGGAAAAGTTGATCAGGTCAGTCCTTTGTACTGTCTGTTGTATTACCGACTATTACTGGTTTAATCATTAAAGATTAACATCCGCCTCCAGAAGGGTAATCGAGATCTCTTTATACCTCCTGTATGGAAAAGTTATAAAACTACTTATATATCTTTTTCAAAATGACATCAACATCGATCAGTTTTGTTTACTTACATTGCCGATAACTTCTGGCAGCTGGTTACCCAATGTCACCACCTCTGGTCCTGTGGATTTGTGGAAAAAGAACAAATTAACCAAAACGTACCGGTAATCTTTTTACTATTTATGATGATAGGACATATAATTTTGATCTGAGTAAAACCATCTTATTAATAACGAAAGGCCTTTAAAAACACCAATCTACTCTGGATGTGCAATGCTTGAATATGTCTATCCTTCAGGAAAGAATTTGTGATATAATGATGGACAGAGGACAACAACGACAATTAAAATAAGCACTTGTTCAGTAGAAACCTAGAATTCTAAAACTAGAATTCTTGGAACAGCTCTGTAATGAATGGTTTCTGACCATTATTCTCTTTTCATCATTTGTATCCTAAATTATTGACCTACCTCCCTCATCAACAACGAACACTGGGTCAGTTTCAATAACGTCACTGGAAACTATCGTAGTCAGTGGATCATCATCTGATAAGAACTGAACGCTGTCCAGAGTGGTGATTGGGTCATCCATTACCCTTGGGTCACGTCCCCCTGCCCTGGAAGCAAATGAAGAATGTAATGAGTCATTCTTTGAGGTTTCCTCTACATAGATCATTCTAAAGATTTGGAATGAAGTCTCTAATGACTAGATCTCGCAGCGTGAGAGGCTGGAATATGAAGAAACTAGAAGTGGTAGGGTGGTCTAGACTGAGATTTTTGATAACAGAGTCGAGACTGAGATGGTATGATCATGTAGTAAGGATTAGGGAGGAGGAAGGGGTGAGGTGGGCCTAAGTGGAACCTGTTAGAGGAAGCATGTCAAGAAGGAGGCAAAGGATTAGAAGGAGTGATAAAGCGAAGTGGGATTTGGAGGACAAGGGTATAGTGGAGGAAGATGCTTTCGACAGGAGCGGTTGGAGAAGACGTATCGAGGCAACCAGCCCCTTAACACAGGATGAGATCTTTCTAAATCCTACATACATATGTGATTTCCATTAGTTGTTACTCGATCTCGGAAATTTATTGTCTTTTTTTTATGTAATGTTTTACCGCTTAAAAGTCGTAGTGAGACATTTTTGTTCATTTAATTATACCATTAAGCTAAAGATCCTATTGGACTATATCTTGGCGTGGTTCGGATCCTTTCAATTTATGAAAAAATATAAGAATGCCCAAGACAAGCAAACTCATATTGGTTAGCTGAACTTACTTTTAAAGGGGGAGTAATTAGAAATTATCGTTACTCTGTAAGCTTCTTTATCTCTTATGCACCAACAGTGTCAAGAAAACAAGTAGCCACAAAGGGTTCAATCACAGCGTCAGTAATACCCAATACTTACGCATCATCGACAATAAATACTGTTCCATCATCTACTGCCCCAGTTTGTGTAGGTGCCAGTCTGATATCGATAGCTGGCCTGAAGAAGGAAAAAAAAAGTTTCATTCATATTTTAAATCATAAAAGAGTAATGATGGGATTCTTTACCTTCTTATAGGTGGTGAATGATATGTTTCTTCTATTGTTAAAGAATTATGGAAACATGATCAAATGTTAAACATGCTTTTGCGTTTGGTATATTTGCCACTGACCTGAAAGTCTGTGATTGTAAAAGAACTTAGTTGTTTATGAGTAGCTTCAAAGGGAAAGCTGAGAGCAGGATCCCCTCCCATTTTTTTTTTTATAAAAATTAGATCATAAATTATAACTTTACTCCCTAAAATACCAAATTTTTTTATAAAGGAATTTTGAGCACTAACTTTTTGTGGATACTACATTCATTTCCTAAAAGATATCTACATTTATCTAATTATTCATTGCATAATCTCAAAGAATTTTAAATTCTTTGAGGATATTAATTCATTTCTTAAAAGATTTTAATATTTAGTTTTTTATTGACACTTGTATTTTCTGTCTTTGTCTTTATTTAAAACAAAAAACTAAACATATCCTTAACGCTTACGCTGGTGGATAGATATCGATGGGGGCTGGAGGACTGGTTACCCCAATTGGATCCACGGGTGCAACTGGAACAGGAGCGACAGGAGCGACAGGAGCAACAGGAGCAACAGGAACCACAGGAGCTACAGGAACCACAGGAACCACAGGAACCACAGGAGCCACAGGAGCTACAGGAACCACGGGAGCAACAGGCGCTACTACAGGCATTGGCACCCAAGGAGCCTGATCACAGGCTTCGCAATCGGGCTTCACAGGAATTGGAGGATTTGGAACAGCTGGAACGACTGGGAGCGGAGGATTTGCTGGAACGATGACGTTCTGGGTAGGAGCAAGGTAACCAGTTGGAGCCACCGGTGGGGGAAGGGGAGGGGGAGGCACGGCATAGTTATCTGCAGGGGCAGGGACGTTTTCTAAAGGAAGTGGAGCCACGGCAGGTTCCAGAGGGAGAGGTGGAGGTGGAACGTAGTTGTCTGATGGCGCTGGAGCAGTTTCAAGAGGGAGAGGCGGAGGTGGAGCGTAGTTGTCTAAAGGCGCTGGAGCAGGTTCCAGAGGGAGAGGTGGGGGAGCGACGTAATTGTTTGATGGAGCTGGGGGAGGAGGTGGAGGAACATATCCTCCATGCCCTCCAAGTCCTCCAAGTTCTACTCCAAGTCCTCCTCCATGCCCTCCAAGTCCTCCACCAAGTCCTCCACCAAGTCCTCCAAGTTCTACTCCAGGTCCTCCTCCATGCCCTCCAAGTCCTCCACCAAGTCCTCCTCCATGTCCTCCAAGTCCTCCTCCATGTCCTCCAAGTCCTCCTCCATGTCCTCCAAGTCCTCCTCCATGTCCTCCAAGTCCTCCATGACCATGACCACCAGAAGGAGCAACAATGATATCACCTGGTTTGGGAGCTCCATAACCTTGGCTTACTCCGACAGTAGGAGCTCCGTAAGATGGAGCTGGGGCCACAGGAGGAGGGAGAGGAGGACCGTAAGATGGAGCTGGAGCAGGAGGGGGAGGAAGAGGAGGAGGAAGACCATATGACGGAGCAGGTGCTACTGGAATGTGGCTGTGAGCTTTTGGGGGTCCGAAGCCGCCCTTGGGCACTGAAACGTGTCCCTTCGCAGGGGGAGGAGGAAGAGCAGGAAGAGGAGGAGGAGGACCGTAATTTCCCTTTGGAGGCTGTGGAGGGGGACCATAAGATGCTTTCGGTGGCGGTGGAGGAGGTCCATAACTCGCTTTTGGAGCCTTTGGAGGGGGTCCGTAGGATGCCTTAGGGGCCTTTGGAGGTGGTCCGTAGGATGCCTTAGGGGCCTTTGGAGGTGGTCCGTAGGATGCCTTAGGCGCCTTTGGAGGAGGGCCGTAGCTCTGAATAAGAGGGGGCGGAGGAGGTCCGTAGGACTCCTCGCCTTTCCCGCCACCTCCTTTGCCGCCTTTCCCGCCAAAGCTGAAGAAGTCCTTGAATCCCTGGAAGATGTCGAAGTCGAACAGACCACCACCACCACCTTTCCCTTTTCCTTGGCCTTTCCCCTCGGAAGGTGGAGGGGGAGCGTAGACTGGGACGGGAGGTGGACCGTACACCGGAGCAGGGGGAGGACCGTAGACTGGTGCCGGTGGCGGACCGTAGGCAGGTGCGGGCGCTGGATAGTCTCTTGCTTGGGCGTAGTATCCGATGAAACGGGACTCGGGCACTCCTGAGATTCCCGCCGCCAGGGCTATTAATAACACCACCTGGGAAAAGGATTAAGGAAAGTTTCATTTCTGAAGGATAATGATAAAATAATGAACAATATATGAAATTAATAACAATATCATAATACTGCAAAGGAAGTTAAATTTCTGAAGGATAATGACGAAAAATGAAGATATGAAATTAATAATAATATTACAGTACTGCAAAGGAAGTTAAATTTCCGAAGGATGATGACGAAAAATTAACAAGATATGAAATTAATAACAATATCCTAATACTGCAAAGGAAGTTAAATTTCCGAAAGATAATGATAAAAAATGAACAAGATATGAAATTAATAATAATACACAGTACTGCAAAGGAAGTTAAATTTCTGAAAGATAACGATGAAAAATAAACAATATATGAAATTGATAATAATAAACAGTACTGAAAAGGAAGTTAAATTTGTGAAAAATAATGAGGAAAAATGGACTAGATGAAATCAATAACAAATATTACAGTATTGCAATATAAAATTCCACCTTCAAGATATTCTGATAAGAGCCTTCAAGAACTGTATTTACACCACTTCTCACCATGGGAAAACAGAAGATGGAAAGTAAAAGTCCTGAAGGATAATGATAAATAATGAGTAAGATCTGAAATTAATAATATCACAGTAGTGGAATAGAAAATTCCATATTTAATATATTCTGACAGGAGCCTTCAAGAGTCTATTTATTCCTGTGTTCACTTAGAACCCTTCAAGGGTAACATTCTAACAGTGGTCTATCTTTAAGGTAAGTGCCAAAAAGATCATGTGAATGTGACGATCATAGCAGTCCAGTATAATGTAATTATAGGCCCAATTACTTTAATGTGTAAGTATCACCAATGAACTACCTCGGTCATTGCGCTCCATTATGGAACTTAGTATTGACTGGAACAGTTGTTACTATGCAAATATGACACAGAAATCTATGTCGCCAAAGAAGCAACCTTAGCTAATTTCGAAGTTACTGAGGTGTTGACCTAACACACAAACAATCTCTCGCTCTCTCTCTCTCTCTCTCTCTTTCTCTCTCTCTCTCTCTCTCTCTCTCTCTCTCTCTTCTCTCTCTCTCTCTCTCTCTCTCTCTCTCTCCCTAAAAAAAGTATAACTACAAGGACCTCCTTATGAAGAATACATGATAAAAGCCACACGTCAAAAAATATATATTTAAAAAAAATACACCCACAAATAAAAAAATATACTACAGCTACAAGGTTCCCCTTTCGAAGACGACTGCGTGGTTGCAGAGAGACCAGACGCAGCCAAAAAAAAAAAAAAAAAAAAAAAAAAATACGCGAGAGAAGCGTTTCGGAACCGGAAGACGAAAAGCGATTGACGCTGGGAGCCTCACGCCATGTTACGACACTAATGGAGTACCACTACTACCTGCAACTCTTCTTCTTCTGTTGCAGAGTCCCCCAATCCCCCCGGGGTCTTAAGTTACAGAGTCGTCTCCCCCTCCCGGGGGAAGATCCGAGTGTGATCTTCACTTTCGCTGCGTCTGGAATTTGGGGCGCGAATTTTTTTTCTTTCACGTTATGGACAGGAGGGAAGAGGGAGGGAGTGATGACGCAAGTGTTCTTGTAATTGTCCGTAATGCTTCCATTTCTACAGTTTATTTAATATTAAGAAGTTCCAGTTCTGTAAAATGTCGTATTGCTTATTGGTGACATGTGGCAGCTAATGTCATGTAATTGTCCGAATTGCTTCCATTTCTATTGTGTTTTTAATATTATGAAGTTTCGATTCTGTAAAATATCGTATTGTTTATTGATGACACGTGACACTGTAAGTACAAAGGTTAATGATGATGACAGTAAACAATGATAATGGCTACGGTTTAACAGTCACGAAAGAAAAGAGGCTCTAATGCCCGTGACTATCGATTGATCATGGCTTCTTTAACGCGTTTCCGTTGCGCACGCGCGTATTATTCTTTGGAAGCTTGAATTTCAAGTCAATGGCCCCTTTGGTGGGCTTGTTCTATATGAATAGGTTTCATCTTCTAAATAATAATAATAATAATAATAATAATAATAATAATAATAATAATAATAATAATAATAATAATAATTATTATTATTATTATTATTATTATTATTATTATTATTATTATTATTATTATTATTATTATCTGCACAGGAATAGATCTCCGCCGAAATTTTATTTCTAATTAATTTCTTGATGAATTTCATGCTTTGTTATTCCTTGTGGATTGTAGAGTGTAGCATATATTATTAATTCCTCTATTTTGGGGATTTTGATTCTATATGACTGTTTCCACTTGGCAAAATTTTGGGGGGTGGGGGCAAGCGACCGTCTCCTGGCCCACCCTGTCTACTTACATTATCTCTAATGCTATATTCTGAATCTACTTCTTGCCAAATGACAAAAAAGCGTCGTCACATCACGCACCACAAACTGCTTGTGAGAAATACAAAATGTGTCTGCAGAAAGCGCGCGCTTCCAGCCTAATTTCGCCGCCACTAACCAGATAAGAGAGAGATAACGAATCGTTTGCGAAAGCGAGCGGCCAAAATTGTCGTAAAGAAGAAGAAGAAGAAGAAGAAGAAGAAGAAGAAGAAGAAGAAGAAGAAGAAGAAGAAGAAGAATGAAGGACGGAGTTGTGAAAGTCTCTCGCTATTAAAGATGATAAAGAAAAAACTGATGAGTGAACAGCATAACAAATAAAGTTTTGCCGAAATAAAAAAAAATTAATGATAATAATGTTGGCATATTTTTTCGTATTATCTCAAGAGCGTCAGCTGTTCGGTGTGTACAAACTGCATGTGATTATTTATGAGGTGATTTGATAATAATATATATATATATATATATATATATATATATATATATATATATATATATATATATATATATATATATATATATATATATATATATATATATATATATATATATATATATATATATATATATATATATATATATATATACATACATTTACATACTTATACATACAATATATATATATATATATGATATATATATAATATATATATATATATATATATATATATATATATATATATATATATATATATAAGTTCTTAAAGTAATGATATTTTCAGCTGCATATTAAATAGACTGTATGTGAATCATTTATGAGCAGCTTTCGTAAAATACCAAAAAAATTTTTTAGAGGGTAATGACATTCATAAAATGAACTGAACGACTCGTTTTAACAAAGATATTTTAAAGTCATGGGAAGAGTATTGACAATAGCTAATTAATTTAATTACTTTCACTGCCCGATTTGACAAAGTAATTTTCAAATCGTGTGAAGAATACTGACACAAATTAAATCAAATTAATTATTTCTATGACCAGATTTAACAGAGTATTTTCAAATCATGTGAAGAGTACTGAAATAAATGAAATGTACATAATCACTTTTATGACCAGATTTAATTAAGTAATTTTCAAATCATGTGAGGAGTATTGACAAATTAAATAAATTGAATTATTTCTATGACCAGATTTAGCAAAAACATTTTCAAATATCTAAAGAATATTGACAAATATAGGCAACGAAAGATCCGGGAAGAAATGTCTATCTGTTCTATAATTTAATCTGTTCTATAAATTTAATCATTTCTATGACCAGATTTAGCAAAAAAACATTTTCAAATATCTAAAGAATATTGACATATAGACAACGAAAGATTGGGCGAAAAACAATGTCTACCTGTTCTATAATCTATAATCTATATGTATTTGCTATATAACTGCGTTATCACTGCCAGGAGCAGATAACTGAGTCCACTTACGTCGACAAAATTACTGGGTACAAATTACCTTGCTATAATTACTGTCAACTAGACAGCCGGGGAGGAGAGAGCAATTCCTATCATTAACACAGGAAAAAAAATAGCTTCTTAACGACAGATGGAGTAATTCTCCTTTTTAAATCTCAAAGCAGAATGTAATTTTCCTAATTGGGCGTTTATTCCTGTCATTATGCTAATGGCTATTGGGGGATTTGTTTCGATGCATTGTATCGAAAGTTATAGAACTTTGTCATTTTTCCTTTCTTTTTCTGACTGTTATTTTCCTAAAGTGAAAAATGTGACAGAAAGTATTAGAAATCCACCGTTATATCAGTAAACTGCATTGTTTGTAAAAGCTAAACACAAATAATACAATTCATTGATATAAATGTGAATTTTGAATTTATAATAATAATAATAATAATAATAATAATAATAATAATAATAATATCGTGATTAAATTGTTGTACATTAAAATCCACAATTATATTAATAAAAAATTGTATTATTTGTAAAAGTAAAAAAAACAAATAATACAGTTTATTGATATAACTGTGACTTTTCAATAATAATAATAATAATAATAATAATAATAATAATAATAATAATAATAATAATAATAATACCGCTATTACTACCCCTATAATAATTATAATAATAATAATAATAATAATAATAATAATAATAATAATAATAATAATAATAATAATAATAATAATAATAATAATAATAATCTCATGTGTTTACGAGATAAGACTTCACTTTATGAGAATACCATTCCATCCTTCTTATTTCAAAATGGTGGTGAGATTCGTTGCAATTACAGGTGTAACTTTCGTCAATTATGAGATTCAGGCTCCTGCAATATTCACAGGCCATTTCATTGCGAAATCGACGATTCTGGTACGCGTTAACGTTTCTGAAATTATAATTTTTGGTCTCTCTCATCGCTACTCTTTCCTCTTTTGAAGGAGGGACCCCAAGTGGGTGTTTGCATTTTGGTTCATAGCAAGGTTATTTTTTATGTGAGGTTGCGAGGCCCATGGCCATTCTCGGATCTGGATACTTCCCACCATGTCCGACTAGCTAACGGGTGCCTAATTAATTGGAGAAACACATCCATAGTTATGTTACTGTACAAATATGCAAGTTATTTTTTTATGTGAGGTTGTGAGGGCCCCATGGCCATTCTCAGATCTAGATATGGCCCAGCACATCCGACTAGCTAACGGGTAATTAACTCATTGGAGAAAAAAGATCTACAGTTATGTTACTGTATAAATGTATTTGATGTGTACTTAACTCATTACTTAACTCATTGGAGAACAAAAATCTTCACTTATGCAACTGTACAAATGTACTTGATGTGTACTTAACTCATTACTTAACTAATAAATCCACCGATGTAACTGTGCAAAGGTATTTTAAGATAAAACTCTAAACAGAGCTTTGGGGAATCAGTGCGATTGAAAAGGGGAACCGTATAATTTCTCGAAAGCTCTCTGTATAGTTTTTATCTTTAAATATATTTGTACAGTTGCATGCCTGTGGATTTGTTTCTCCATTTCAGGACTCATGTTACTACGAATAATTTTCATCTAATTAAATTCTTACGTCAGCAGAGGTATATATATAATAGGTGTAAGTGCAATGCCTACATTATTATCAATGTTACTATTATTATTATTATTCAAATGGAAAATATTCTGTTTGCAGATTATTTAATGGACTTACAATAACTTTGTAACTTATCCTTCTTTTAAAAAGTATTTGATCCCGTCTCTCTCTCTCTCTCTCTCTCTCCTCTCTCTCTCTCTCTCTCTCTCTCTCTCTCTTACACACACACACACACACACACGAAAATTTATTTTTTTACATATCCTGTTTCAGAGCTTGGAACTTACGCTAGCGAATAGCAGTAAGTTGGATAGCAGTAAATATCAGTATCCTGTTTTTATCGTCAATTGAAGAGTAATTACAATACGCTGTTATTCTCCTATTTATACATATATTTATTTACTTCTCCTCTCGGCCAGATGGCCACAGGCACTTTCACCCTCATCTTTGAATCCATTTCTTTCCTCGGAACAAAACAAGGCGTTTCGAAACACGCAGGATGAACACGGGGAGGAAAGTACGCGACAACCGCCCCTCGAATCTGCAAGCGAGAACATTCACGTGCACGCATACGCGCAAACACAAACACACACATACACGCACACATACGCACCCGCAAGCAGGCCAAACATCATTCACGACCTGGAGCTAGATTGATTGAGGAAAATGTCTAAATCGACATTGAGTTTGCGTTCCCTACAATACTTATCGTTCGTCGGAGTTCTTATATTTTGCCTCTCATCTTACCTGAAAGTAAAAGAAAATAGAGTTAGATTTAAGGGAATACAGAGGGAACTGTCAAAAAATATATAAAAATCTTCGAGGAATTGCAAAGGTAGCTGTGAAAGGGTACAGAATCTTAGATTTTTGAAGAGAACAGTCCCACTAAACAAATAAGATTGTTTCTGCCCCAATCGTGAGTCTCTCATGACTTCACAAAATCATTTGGATGCGCAGTTCTATACAAATGGGAAATGAATAATAATATATTCAGACAATACAAAGAGAAGGGAAAGAATGCTAACGGAGGGAAGAAGAGAGAGAGAGAGAGAGAGAGAGAGAGAGAGAGAGAGAGAGAGAGAGAGAGAGAGGAAAAAACTCTGCAAGAAGTACGGAAGCACGGGAGGAAGACTTTGATTATGGTTTGGGTGGTTTATCTTGAGAAGTCTCCGCACAACAGCGCCACAAACCTACAGCGGCGGATTTGGGAAACAGATGGCATCTCTATAGCTTTGGGACTCTCTCTCTCTCTCTCTCTCTTCAAATGGGTAAACTATAGGTCTTTTCAGTAAGCAAAGAGACTTTCCCGAACGTGGGAGATAGAATGACAGGTCTATAGCTTTAGGATTCTCCCTCTCTCTCTCTCTCTCTCTCTCTCTCTCTCTCTCTCTCTCTCTTCAAAATGGTAAACTATAGGTCTTTTCAATAAGCTAAGAGACTTACCAAACGTGGGAAAGAGAATGACAGCTCTATAGCTTTAGGATTCTCTCTCTCTCTCTCTCTCTCTCTCTCTCTCTCTCTCTCTCTCTCTCTCTCTCTCTCTTCAAATGTCAATGACCGCAGACACCTCATCAAAAATAATTGCTTCTGAACAGATACAATTATGGCTATTTAAGCTGCTAAAAGCTGATTCTCTAATTCTCTTGTACACACCTTTCTTCCCATTTCATTCGCCCTATGACAGAAAGAATAAATATAAAGAAAAAATTGGTCAGGGAAGATAACGAAATCTTCCAAGGAACACATCTACCATGGCGAATCATGAGGTCACGAAAGTGCATTGAACGTTTGACTTAACATTTGATCTAACACCTGACCTCGAATTTTATTGATTTTTATAAGAAAAAGCAACATGGTGAGACTTGGAAAGGGAGAAAAGGCGCCTTATTGGTCTTTCAGGAATACGAAAATGTTCCCATCTTGCAAATTTGGAAATAAAAAAATTTAATAGAACAGTAATTGTAATTTTGCAAAATTACTAATTGCAAAACTAGTTCCTCGAACTTCCCGTTATTTTTGTGTTGAGATTTTGTCTTTATAAAACTTTGGAAAAGGAATAAAATAGAAGATTAATTCTCATTGCAAACCTAAATACTAATGTTTAAAAAGATAAAAAAAGAAGTGTTTAAAAAAAAAAAAAAGATATTGTGTCTGGATAATCAGATTGTTTTCAATTTTCCTGATATCCATTATTATACAAACTGTAAAATGATTAAACAAAATACTTCTAATTCGTCTCCGAGAAAAAAAAAAAGTACTGAATCATCAGTTTTGTATCCATATTAAAATAATAAAAAAAGACTTTCCATGTGAGCTATACTTTAATGAAAAACATAAGTCAGCCCTAAAAAAGAAACGTTCCACCAACAGGGTAATTATCATTCCAGGCACCAGAGATTGTGTTGAGGCAGTTTCACCCTTGATGCAACACCTGGTTGAGTGACGTTGTGTAGTTTAGTAAAAAATATTTGAGATTACCTGAGGTTTGTTTTGTCATTTTGCTTTAATTTATCATTTATCAAATGCAGAACAGATGATGAGATTGCTTCAACCACACATCTGTCCTCAGTGGACCGACCTCCGATCAGGCCTAATAAGCCTAAAATATGAAAGCCTAAAATTCTTGAAGGTGAAATATCTGGTTTTCAAATTTGAAAAAGAATGGCCTGATGGTTTTCTCACTGACATTTTCATTATAATAACTGTCAAGCATATATGAGATAAGAAACATAAGAAGTATCAGGTAACTTCTTGCAGTGCGCCAATGAAATTTCACATTGAGGATAAGATACGCAATTGAAAAAGGGTGTTTTAATCACTTCACAGCAGATGATGCAAGCTGCACCACTTCCAAAGACCCCAATCACGACGCATGAGCAATATCTTCTCTCGCTCCCCGCAGAAGGCGGTCGGAATACTCCTCCTGAGAGACAGAAATCACTACGTGTTCCAGGCCCTCTTAGCCTTTCCAGAACCCGCCGACCGCTATGACCGGCATCCGTGCCCTTCTTTCCTTTTGCAGGACTCGGACCTTTCACAAGGAGGAAGCGTAGGATCCCTAAGAAAGGCCGATTTCGCCTTCGGAATCAGGACACGGAAGACGTGCGTTGCATTGCTGATTCTGGCGGGAGAAAGTTTACGCTACCCAACCAGCCAGCCACTTTCCCCGAGCCGTCCCATCTTGCGTCTCGACATTAAGAAGAGGAAGGAAGAAGAAGAAGAAGAGGAAGAAGAAGAAAGAAGCAGCAGAGTATGTTGGAGATGAAGAAGAGGGAGATGGAAATGATGCTGTGAACGATGAGAAAGATACCTCCTTAGTTATTGGAAGAAGAAGAAGAAGAAGCTGGAGAATATGCTGGAGATGAAGGCAGAGATAGAAATGATGCTAAGTTGCCTGATAAAAGAGGCTGAAGCCCAGAAAAACATGCATCCTTAGATATTGTTAAACAACTGGTACAGAAATTATTCTACCTGAATTCGCTGTATACAGAATACAATAAAAGAATCTCTCCTGTTTCAAAGCTAAGCTAAGACTCCTTCATACGTGAAACCTAAGCCAGAATCAGCACAGGTGTAAAGAGATCTCAGAAGCCAAGAGGAGTGAAAGTGAGCAGCCCAAATCTGAGAAAGAGAGAGAGAGAGAGAGAGAGAGAGAGAGAGAGAGAGAGAGAGAGAGAGAGAGAGAGAGAGAGAACATATGGCGATGCTCTCTATCTACTAAACCAAATAAAGAACCCGACTATTCTTTTTTTTTTATTTTTGGTATAATGGACATATGGGGACCATTTCTGTCATAAAGTTTTGGCTAAGATATTCAGGAGTTATTAGAGAGCAATTTGGAAAAATGCTAATTAAGAAAGACTCAATTCAGTAATCGTTTCTTAATACAATAAAATACTTTACTACTGCCAGTTTACATTTACTGATAGGAAACGGTGATGTTAAACATTCAACTAATTAGCAGAGTATAAAAGCTATTTTGGTTTCTAGATTATTTTTATGACATTTCCTTTTGCTAACTAATTCACATTCTTCTTCTGTAACATGAACATAAAACAGAAATTTAAAAGTACGGTTAATAATGAATCTACGCATTTCTGAAAATAACCAACAAAATGTTAAAACAAGCAATAACAACTATACACACACATAAATACATATGTATATATACATACACACACACACACACACACATATATATATATATATATATATATATATATATATATACATATATATATATATATATATATATATATATATATATATATATATATATATATATATATATATATATATATGGGCAACCTAATACCCTTTACTCCCCCAAAGCAAGGTGGAACCTAATAAATTTGTTTAAGTCTGAAAGGAATTTTACAGAATTTTCCGCTCGGAAATTTATGATATGAGCCTAAAGAAACGCCAATGTTTTCCACTAACAACGAGGCACGAAATTAATGTCCTATTTCCTGTACAAGGAATATGCATAAATCTGAACTGAATAGGACATCAATGCTGTTTTCCCTTGCAAGGAATATGAAGAAATTTGAAGTGAATGGTCCAATCGATGAAGAATATTCAAACCAGTAAGTATTTTCTTGATTTGAAGTGGGAAATTTATATCGCTGGATTAATAATCAAAGAATATGATAAGATTGAATGAAAATATAAAAAAGAAGAACAAGGTTTACATTAGACAGAGTAATAGACATGATGAAAATAGAGACCTTATGCATTTGGGCAAGGCTTACCTAAGATGAATAATCAAAGAATGAAATAACATTGAATGTAGACATATAATAATAATAATAATAATAATAATAATAATAATAATAATAATAATAATAATAATAATAATAATAATAATAATAAGGCCTTTACTATTAATAATAATAATAATAATAATAATAATAATAATAATAATAATAATAATAATAATAATAATAATAAGGCCTTTACTATTAATAATAATAATAATAATAATAATAATAATAATAATAATAATAATAGCAGAGCCTTTATAATAATAATAATAATAATAATAATAATAATAATAATAATAATAATAATAATAATAATAATAATAATAATAATAATAATAATAATAATAATAATGATGATGTCCTTGTGCATTCAACACAAATCCGAAGAGGCAATTATGCCCCGTTCGCCGAGTATCGGAGAGAAAGTATTTCCGGTACCATTTCCAAGAAAGGGAAGATGAACTTGACTGCAAGCAAAGTCACTTCTGCCACGAATCTCATTCATTTTTATTTTTCCGCCGAAGGTGCTGAGTCATACCCTCCTCTTCGGTAATAGATCCAGTTGTGAAGGTCATTGGGAAATCGAGAGAGAGAGAGAGAGAGAGAGAGAGAGAGAGAGAGAGAGAGAGAGAGAGAGAGAGAGAGAGAGAGATGTTGATGTCCTCTAGTTTCTGATTATGATATGGTTGTGTGTACTGTATACTGACGAAGTGTTAATCACTTATGAATGGTATTTTATTATTTATCTCTCTTCTCTCTCTCTCTCTCTCCATTTGTAGCTGTGACCAACAGAGAGAGAGAGAGAGAGAGAGAGAGAGAGAGAGAGAGAGAGAGAGAGAGAGAGAGAGAACGGCAAAGGAATGATTTGAAGTGAAAAGCCTGAAGAGAGCGGGAACTGTATTAACATATTTTTTCATAACCACCAGAAATTAGATGACGCCGACGTTATTTTCATAATCACGAGTCACTGAAACAATCCACAAAGAGAGAGAGAGAGAGAGAGAGAGAGAGAAGAGAGAGAGAGAGAGAGAGAGAAAATGTACAATCTTTCTTTTGCATCTTGGAATTCATTGTTGTTTTGTTTTGATGGTCCCAAGATAAAATCAAGTGAGATCATTTCGTTCTTTACATGCACAGAAACATGCATGCAGTATCATGACGTCATAAGGCATTGCCATAAACTTTCAATAAAATCGAAACGACACAAACAACATTAGAACATTCCCGGCAATCTGAACAACAGTTAGGGAAGAGAGAGTTCACGGTTTCTTCAATAACAGCAGCAAAACACGTTTTTTTTGTTGTTGTTGTTTGGAAAGTCAATGATTGCTAGATATTTAGACGTCAAAAGAAAGGAGAAAATATTACGAACAATCTAAACGTCTCAAAAGAAATATAAATAAAAACATTGGCCATTACCTGGATATCTAAACTTAGAAGTGAATCTGTTAATCATATAATTACGGGAACGAAAACGAAAGACTTTTGTTATGGTCTTGAAAAGTAAAAGAATGATGAAAACTCCTTCTTATCTTATGAACATCAAAAGAATCATGAAAATTTTGTTAATAAGCTAAATATTGAATTGAAATAAAGCATTCTTAACAACAAAGCCTCGTGGAAATCCTCGTAATAAAACAAAAACAGAGAAACCCGAACCTAGTGAATAATGTAAACGCCGAAATAAACAATTTAAAAACTCGTTTAATGTCAGAAGCAGTATTTTTCAGAGGAAAACGAGCTGTAATTTTGGTTTACACTTTTCTGACTTAAAATTTTAACTGGAAATTGAAAACAGGCTTACATACACACTCGCACATTGTCCATATTATATGTGTGTGTGTGTATGTGTACGAGTATGCTGTGTAAGTGTTCTTGTGTCTGTAAAAGTGGCTTAAGCGGGTGTATTTTTGCACAACTAGATGCCAGTCTGTGAACTGGTAGCATTTTCCCGAGATGTAACCGAGTATGGAACCTTTCCCCGAAAAAAGCGGGACGCCGTATCTTAAAAATTAACCATAGAATTTTCTTGAAAATAATCTCATTAAGTCTCCCATATCCAAATTACATACGAGGTGCTGATACAATCTATCCTAACCTAACCAAACCTAACCTAACATACCTAACCCAACCTAACCTAACCTAGGGGCATGGCAAAAAAACCGGGCTGGTGCAATACTAGCATACATCTCAGGAATTTACGAACGGGTAAGCATTACAGCTCTTGCTGGCTCATCTGATAATACAGCAATCACAGAGTGGCTTACCTAGGAAAGATTTGTATGCTGAAATTGGGAGCGACACAAAAAGAAACGACACAGTTGCACGGCCTTTTAGTTTACTGTACAAGGTGAAGGTCACAGCAAGACTGGCCGACCAAGACAGGGAATACACGTCGGGTTGGTTCCAATATTCTCGGAAGCTCTTTGACTGCTCTTTTAGTTTCCTGTAAAAGAAAACTATTGTGCCGGGTTTGTCTGTCCGTCAGCACTTTATTCTGTCTGCATTTTATTCTGTCCGCACTTTTTCTGTCCGCCTCAGGTCCTAAAAAACTACTGAGGCTAATGCAAAACGACTTCTCACGAGGAAAAAGACAATCAGAACTCATTCGGGATAAGAATTGCGTTTCAGGCGTTCAGAGTTAGGAGGGCTTCTCGCCCCAACATTTGAAAATGGCGTTCTTGCCTGATCAACTTTAAAATAATCCCCCCCCTCCCCTTTTTTCAAAAAAAGGGGATGGGGTTGAACAATAATTTTTTATGCATACTATTCTATTCCTGATAGGGAATACTTCATCTCATATAAAATGAAATTTCGTATCTTGTAAAATAAATAAATTAGAGCAGGTTGAATTTCCAAAACTTTGATGGCTTGTAACTGAATAAAAAAAGTTTTTTTGTGGCCTCAATTGATAAAATAACTCTCGTTGAATACATTCACGTTCCGTAAACACAACTCTCGTAGAAAAAGACAGAAAAAATGGAGAGAAAGCACACGATCCCTCGATTTCGGTATTCTCGTCTATTATCGCATCACCTCGGGGATTTCCTATTAAGCGTGTCAGCTGTCAGGGAGGAACTTTCTCCCTTTGAAAGGTAATCAACTCATCAATCAAGAGGCGTGGAAACACCTTGTTGGCAATCAATTAATGCCTGAATTGGTAGACTTCCTGGATGGAACGATTCATTTCGTATTTCTGATGTATTTCCTTCGTCTGACATTATTGCTTTGAAAGATTATATTCTCTATTTGTAAGATCTGCGTTCGATCTCGCCCTGGCCACCTAGCAGTCGATCCAAGTGTCACTGAGTGCCGGGGTCAGGGCATATTGGGGTAGCAGCGTGATCCTTTTTAAAAGATGCCCTCAGAGGCGAAAGTCTGTACCCAGTAGGCGCCCCTTCGGTTTTAGAGAGAGAGAGAGAGAGAGAGAGAGAGAGAGAGAGAGAGAGTGAATACCTTATGAAGATTGTCTTGTTGACATAATACTATGTACTCCATTCTGTTTTATTATCTCTCTCTCTCTCTCTCTCTCTCTCTCTCTCTCTCTCTCTCTCTCTCTCCTCACCGTTCCTGCTGGATAAAACCCAGATTTTAGATACCATTACCCCTGAAAAGACCTGAAGAGAGAGAGAGAGAGAGAGAGAGAGAGAGAGAGAGAGAGAAAATACCTTATGAAGATTGCCTTGTTGACATAATACTATGTATTCCAGTTTGTTATATTATCTCTCTCTCCCTCTCTCTCTCTCTCTCTTTCTTCACCGTTCCTGCTAGATAAAACCCGGGATTTTAGATACCATTACCCCCAAGAAAGACCTGAAGAGAGAGAGAGAGAGAGAGAGAGAGAGAGAGAGAGATGCCAACGTGCCAGCAGGGTATATCTGATTCTCTTGATAAATATGGCATACTGAGCGCGTCTCACATGCATGACTGAATAAGTGAAATCAGCTTCTTCAACACCGGGGCGTGGGAACTTCAAATGCGTCGGCTGTGAATTTCCTTTATTTTTTATTTCTTTTCAGTTTTAATTATAAAAATAACTAACCACAAACGTAATAAAAGTAATGAGTATCGGTTTTATTTTTTGATTTCCTCATATTTATTGAAATTATCACCTTTTCCTGTAACTTCTCTCTCTCTCTCTCTCTCTCTCTCTCTCTCTCTCTCTCTCTCTCTCTCTCTCTGTGTGTGTGCTGATTTCCCTTTGGAGCACTCTTGCGTTTTTCTAGTCTGCTGACTCTGTCTATATGAGTTTTCAGGTGAACATTTACAGAAAGAAAAAAGAAAGGAATAAGGGAATAATAATAATAATAATAATAATAATAATAATAATAACCAGTATTCATTATTATTATTATTATTATTATTATTATTATTATTATTATTATTATTATTATTATTATTATTATTATTCTCATATCATTTTCATCAACTATAATATTAAGTTATTATTTTTACCAACTGTAAACCACCTGTCTGCAATAATAATAATAATAATAATAATAATAATAATAATAACCAGTATTCATTATTATTATTATTATTATTATTATTATTATTATTATTATTATTATTATTATTATTATTATTATTATTATTATTATTGCAGGCAGGTGGTTTACAGTTGGTAAAAATAATAACTTAATATAATAGCTGATAAAAGTGATAGGATAATAATAATAATAATAATAATAATAATAATAATAATAATAATAATAATAATAATAATAATAATAATTTGATTATGATTATGATTACGATGATGATACGGAATTGATTACCGTAAAACACCAAGAATTCAAGAATGGCATAAAAAAAAAGCGTGTTTACTTGTCCACAAAAATAAAAAAAAAGATTAAACGACACTCAGCCTAACAGAAAATATCTTGAGGTACAAATAAAAAAAAAAAATCGCTAATAACCCTCTAATGACAGCCAGAGAAGCGATAACGATCTCACACCTGCACCATCGCTTGTGGTTCCTCTTTCATAAACTGCCGAATATATGCGCGTCATCTGCGGTTGGCCTTTTGGCGTAATTTTCATTTTCTTGTTGCTCCTCGCGGTTTGTTCGGCCGCATTGCATTGTCACTCGGGGAAACACAAAAGAGTATTGTCTGATTTATACGTTTTTGTCTTCTGGAAAGACAACTGTTGTGCCGGCTTTGTCTGTCCGTCCGTACTTTTTTCTGTCCGCCCTCAGATCTTGAAAACTACTGAGGCTAGAGGGCTGCAAATTGGTATGTTGATCATCCATCCTCCAGTCATCAAGCATACCAAACTGCAGCCCTCTAGCTTCAGTACTTTTTATTTTATTTAAGGTTAAATTTAGCCATAATCGTGCCTCTGGCAACGATATAGATAGGCCACCACCGAGCCGTGGTTAAAGTTTCATGAGCCGCGGCTCATACAGAATTGTACCGAGACCACCGAAAGATAGATCTATTTTTGATTATACGCTGTACAGATAACTCGATTGCGCCGACGTAACTTCGACTCATTTTTTTACTTGTTTGTTCTCGTGTCCAGGAATTCTTTCATTATTTCCGTTGTTTATCGAAATGAGAAAAAAGTCTTCTCCGGAGTGATTTGAAAGGGACGCTGCGGTTTTATTTTTTAAAGTGTAAAAATGCATTGTTATATTGTTATTTAAGCTGGGTCTTCACTGATTATACTAGATAACGTAAACTAGTGGAAAAAGGATTTTGTGAATGAATGCAAAAGTCGGAATATCATTTAAAAAGGTTAAGAGTTGCAAATAATTGTTTAGTTAACATTTTTATAGTTGCTGTCTATCTGTCTCTCGTTGTATATATATATATATACGTATACATACATACATACATACATACATATATATATATATTTATATATATATATATATATATATATATATATATATATATATATATATATATATATATATATATATATATATATGTGTGTGTGTGTGTGTGTGTGTGTGTGTGTGTGTGTGAGTGTGCGTGTGTGTGTTTGTGAAGATAATGAGGCCCATAAAAACAATATATATATATATATATAATATATATATATATATATATATATATATATATATATATATATATATATATATATATATATATATATGTGTGTGTGTGTGTGTGTGTGTGTGTGTGTGTGTGTGTGTGTGTATGCATTTGTATGAACTTAACTATCCGAAACACTACAATCATGTTAAAACTTTTGTTTAATTACTGAAACTGAATTGAATAGCGGTGACTTACGATGCTGGCAACGCAAGCATGTCCTGTTTAAACTTTCTAAACATTTCTTTCTTACGCTTTGCGGATGTTACCTAATCCTTTGTAGTCGCTGTTGTTGCTTGTTTGTTGCTGTTATTGTTGTTGTTGACAATGATGTTGTTGTCTTCGTCCCGGCTTCTCTCTGGTGCCGCTGACAGGCAAAGAGCCGTGAAGACCAACTCGCTGAATATTGGGACACAACATTATTCAGCACAACTGAGCGTACATGTGGACGGTTTATGGAGACACGGCTCGTCTGTGCGGCGTCTTTTGAAATCACACACACACACACATATATGTGTATAGTATATATGTATATATACACACACGTATATAATATATATATGTATATATATGTATGTATATATATATATATATATATATATATATATATATATATATATATATATATATATATATATATATATATATATATATATATATATATATATATATAGTATACACACACACACACACACACATATATATATATATATATATATATATATATATATATATATATATATATATATATATATATATATATACAGTATATATTTGGAATATTCACATGCATCATATTTTTTGTAACCCACAGAAACGTCATCTTTCTCATTTCCTGTCATTTTCCTTCTTTTCAGTCTGTTTGTCACGAATATTTCCTTTCTCCTCATTCATTTCATCTTCAAAGGATTCTTTTGTTTATATTCATATTTTTCTCTGTTCCCTCGACCTTCGTAATCGACCTCACGTGTTGCGACGCCAGGTTACGTTAAAAGATTTAATCAGTTAATTCACTATCTCCGTATTTCTATTTCCTCTTTACCTGGCATCTCTGTTTTATTCAAGGTTCGTTTGCTTATCACATTCAAGCATCCCACTGACATTTAAACTGCCGAAACCAGAATCGTCATTAAAAACTCGTAAATCCATCACAGTCCTGTAATTTTAATACCACAGGTTCCCAACAGATGGCGGATGCGTGAGAAATTCTAATCTGGAGATGCTAAAGATTCAACGTTGGGGAATAAATTCTCTGGAGACGTTATATTATTATTATTATTATTATTATTATTATTATTATTATTATTATTATTCATAAAAATATCATAACAGCATGAGTCAATAAAATGCTGAAGAAATCCACAGTTGTGTAGATGTAAATATGTATTTTAGAAATATACATACAAAAGAGAGCCTTCGAGAACTTGTTCGATTCTCCTTCTCTTAAGGGGGAGAATCGAGCAGGTTCTCGAAAGCTCTCTTCTCTATATATATTTCTAAAATATTAAAATATATATTTACCTCTACACCATTGTGGATTTCTTCACCATTATCATTAACCAAAAGATGAACCCTATTCAAATGGAACAAGCCCACCACAGGGGCCATTGACTTGAAATTCAAGAGGCTTCCAAAGAATGTTATGGCATTCATTCGAAAGATGCATCGCATCTTCAATGGAATGTCTGTGAAGTTCCATGTATAAAAATATACGAGAGTATGTGGACGAGGAAGCGACCGACTCCCAGTCTAAGATTTATAAGAAATATTCGTCGTGGGCGGAAGGAAGCTTTCATATCTTGGGCATCCTGCCTTGCTAACCGCAACATGTATTTAAATGAAAATGAAGAAGAGAAACGGCTCTCTGACTGTCTTCATCTCTCTCTCTCTCTCTCTCTCTTTCTCTCGCTCTCTCTCTCTTTCCACTCATGGCTAAAATGGTAAACATAATTTGCATAGGGTTAGTCTCTCTCTCTCGCTTTCTACCAAGGAGACGTAACGGTGAACTTTCAATATATCTCAGGATTTCTTTCGTAAAGATTCTTTGGCGGTGTTTGCCTTGTGCTTTCTATAAAATTTCCTTCTTTATTTGAAATAGTTTAGTATTCTTTAATAACATTTAAGAAACTGGAATACAATTACGTTAATGACGACTTCAGAAGGTCATATATAAGAAGAAAATGCCTCTTTCGTTTTCTCGATTACAATTTATCAAGTGAACCTATTTCCTTATCTTTCAACACGAAGATAATACCTAATATTTTCTTTATTATAATTTTTAGTCAGGTATGTCTTTAGCTTTCAACCTCAAGAGATGCCTTCGCGTTCAGGTTTCAACAGAAAGAGAGAGAGAGAGAGAGAGAGAGAGAGAGAGAGAGAGAGAGAGAGAGAGAGAGAGAGAAAGTCTTTCTCTGTAAGTTTCGGGAGGTAGCACGGTAAAGAGTAACCCGGAGATGCTATAAATTGTGAACTCGCTGGGTTGAGATATTTATGCATTGTAATTTGTATCAGGAAAACCTACACACTTGAGGGGTTACAGAGAGAGAGAGAGAGAGAGAGAGAGAGAGAGAGAGAGAGAGAGAGAGAGAGAGAGAGAGAGAGAGAGAGGTGGGGGGAGACAGACAGACTTATGTAATGCACATCTGTATTAAGCAAACCTGCACAATTAAGGCTTTGCTGAGAGAGAGAGAGAGAGAGAGAGAGAGAGAGAGAGAGAGAGAGAGAGAGAGAGAGAGAGAGAGAGAGAGGGGGCAGGGCAGACAGACAGTCTTATGTAATGCACATCTGTATTAAGCAAACCTACACAATCAAGATTTTGAGAGAGAGAGAGAGAGAGAGAGAGAGAGAGAGAAAATATAACAAGTCAGAGCTACATATCCCTTAGAATACTTGCAATATATCCCATCTGACCATCACTTTCTAATAATCGAGTGGAAATCAAAAGAAAAAGAACTATTTCATCATTATAAATGAATATTTTCATTTCCCACGTACGGTGCTTTAGGATGCTAACTTCCAAGTAAGAATGTAATGACTAGGCGGTAATACTCTGGAGTCGACTCCCTTTCCTTGCTCCAATTTTCTCCTCAGACATTTTCCCACATTACCATACTTCTTCTTCTTCTTCTTCTTCTTCTTCTTCTTCTTCTTCTTCTTCTTCTTCTTCTTCTTCTTCTTCTTCTTCTTCTCGTTAGCACCAGGTTTCCGCGTTTTGTTTTTATATTTTTACTATTACGTTCTATTCATTTGTCAATATGATTTTTCTTGTTATGTTGATAAGAGTATGAGACGAGTGCTTTCGAAACTTTAGTAGTTATTTAGTAAAGTAAATGTTAAAATACTTAAGTAGCACGTTCCAGTAAACTACAGGATAGAGCTGACTATAAGCTCTCCAGGGAAAATATAATTTCTGCAGTTCCTAAGATATGCAACTGGATTTACAGTTATCTGACAGGAAAATAAAAAGCACTATTTCTGTTATATTTCAGTCATGAACTACATAATCCTATGATAGGGACCTTTCCTGCCCTATTTAGTTTTCTGAAAAGAAAACTATTGTGCCGGCTTTGTCTGTCCGTCCGCACTTTTTCTGTCCGATTTCAGATCTTAAAAACTACTGAGGCTAGATGGCTCCAAATTGGTATGTTGATCATCCACCTCCAATCATCAAACATACCAAATTGCAGTCCTCTAGCCTAAGTAGTTTTTATTTTATTTAAGGTTAAAGTTGGCCGTAGTCGTGCTTCTGGAAACGATATAGGATAGGCCACCACCTGTCCGTGGTTAAAGTTTCATGGGCCGCGGCTCACACAGCATTATACCGAGACCACCGAAAGATAAATCTATTTTCGGTGGCCTTGATTATACGATGTACAGAAAACTCGGCTT
>NC_089797.1:117500-137500 GCF_040412425.1 Macrobrachium rosenbergii
CTCTCTCTCTCTCTCTCTCTCTCTCTCTCTCTCTCTCTCTCTCTCTCTCTCTCTCTCTCTTTCACCTTTTGTTTCCGCAAGAATGAATACGAAGTAAACGACCATCATTAGACGTTCGGGAGTTCGGCCTTCCCTCCTGGAAGAATTTAATTACGATTTTCTAATGACTGATAATTAGCGGAGGCAATTATACCCAAACCTGTGTGGGAGATGAAACCATCAATTTGTTTTTTAGTATTGTTATTATTTTCAACTCCGCTTCGGTTATTGGGGTATCTTCGAAAGCTCGGGAAAAGCTAGTTATCAGATCTATTGAAGCAGTTCTAAATACTTTTCATGTTATTATTATTATTATTATTATTATTATTATTATTATTATTATTATTATTATTATTTGAGTAAGTATAACATGAATGTGGCATTCTTTAGTCATTTGCCAAACAGTATTCTATGATATTTGCTTAAATAACTGAATGATCTATAGTTATCACTGCACCCATTATTATTATTATTATTATTATTATTATTATTATTATTATTATTATTATTATTATTATTATTATTATCCTTTTACTGAACTTCATTCCATTGTATTTCTTCCAACAACTGTCAAATAATTCCTAGCCATCACAACAATTATTATTATTATTATTATTATTATTATTATTATTATTAAAAATACAGCTGAATATACAAGAAAATAATAACACAACGAAAGAGCAATGACAGAATACATTGCTGATCCCCTCCTACAAAACTAACAGGAGAAGAAGAAGAAGAAGAAGGAAAGAAAGCTTTCAACAGAGGAATGTTGAATGCCATTCCATAACTCTCTACATAACTTCACAAACACCAATGACCCACATTCCACTCTACTTACGATGCACCAACGTCATCATCATCATCATCATCATCGTCATCGTCATCATCATTATTATCATCACCACCACCATCATCATCATCACCTTTAGTTTCTCGAGCGGTCCTTGAGTCTTACCTGGAAAAGGAAGAAGATGAGTATGAATCCAAGAGTCACTATCTGTTGTTGTTTGCTGTCAAAGTTATTGTTGTTGCTATAACGTCTGGTTTTGCATTTAACGTCGATTATTATTATTATTATTATTATTATTATTATTATTATTATTCAGAAGATGAAACCTATTCATATAGAACAAGCTCACCACAGGAGCCAATGACTTGAAATTCAAGCTTCCAAAGAATATGGTGTTCAATAGGAAGAAGTAAGAAGAGGTAAAGGGAAATATATAAAGAAAAAAGAAAAAAATTAATAAATAGATAAAAATGTATTAAAACGCAAGGAGAATAGTATTAGGGTAATAACACATTGCATCTTCGCTTGGACTTCTGAATTCCAATTGCACGACATCCTCTGGAGGAATAAAGGATCTCTGGAACTTTGTAGAAGTTCGACAGCGAGGCAAAACATTTACCGCATATTGGTGCTTCTGCCGTTCAGCGAATCTGGTTGCTCTCAGCAGGTAAAGGGGGGATCAGGGATCGATTGTGAATGTGAAAGATCTCTGTTGAAATTCAACTTATGAAAGAGTGACAAACAAGAGACCATCCGTCACAGTTGTTTGACGTGCCTTTACCTCGTTGTGTAGGAACCTGATATGCTTTTTAAAAGTAGCAATTGTAATTTTTTTTGGGGGGGAGATTATTAAGATTCCTTCCTTCTCCTCACGACAGGATTCCCAGGCTGATGACTGATGGCCTCTCACGCGACAACCTCAAAGTCATGTCCATCAATCATCACTTTCTCGTTCCTGACACCCTCCTTCTTTTCCTCCGGCTTTCCCTCCTCCTCCTCCTCCTCCTCCTCCTCATTTTCTCTGACTCCACAACTACCACATCCTTTTCTACCTCAACCTACTCCTGCTTTCATCGTTTCTCCCTTTTTATATCTCTTCTTCATATACTTTTCACCTGCCTTCCTTCCTTCCTTCTGTCTGTCTCTGTCTGTCTGTCTGTCTCTTTCTCCCTTTCTCCGTCTCGCTTGTTAAAAACACCCATAAAATGACATTGCTTCATTCTGCTCTGAATGATGCAAAAGTGCACTGACAGGTTTAGATCACTCTAATAAAACTTTATGCTTATTCATTCATAGCCGTTATTTCCACGTAAAGGATAAAAGAAAATCAATACTTATCAGATTTATGTAAGTGGGATTCTTGGGCTTTGCTTCTTCCTGACTGTAGTCACAAATGCTTTCCATACGCGAGGATATTAAATCTCTCGATTTGTAGACAGGCGGTACTCATAAAACAGAAGCCGTACAAAGACAGACCGGCTCAGAGAGAGAGAGAGAGAGAGAGAGAGAGAGAGAGAGAGAGAGAGAGAGACCCTTCCCCACATAAACCTGAACTAGGCACAAAGACACACACGATCTGTCATTTGCCTCAACCTTTATAATTACTGACGTTGATTGTTCCAAATGGCAAGTTCGTGTCCCTCACCTGTCAGGTGGAATGTGCACTAAGAATACTGTCATCACTGCGCGTGCGCGCATTTCCCCCCCCTGTGCGAAAAACGATCACTTCCGAATAAACAGGAAGTGCTTCGGTTTCTTCCTCGGCAGGGGAACAATGTCACATTCCATTACTCGTCATAAGCTACCCTTAGAATGGGTAGCTTTATGGCGGGAGGTCATGATAGGTGGAGTCTATTCAAAGCGTGATGTTCATTCAGATTCTATGGAACAATTCTGTGATTTATTTATGCCAAGGATTAATTATTAAATCATATAATATCGCAAGTAAAGGTCAGCGGGGGAGTTGAAATTACAGTCATGTATTTTGAAACCTGAATAGGAGGGTCAATCATAAAAGATTTTTTTATTAATATTACAGTCATTAATTTGAATCTTGAGAATGGAGGGGGTTAATGAAAAACGATGTTTAAAAATTGAAAAATCTCTTGGCATCGTTTCGTTCTTCTGTTACTTATCAAACATATATATTACAATTGATACTGTATTATCAGCCTGTATTTGTTATGCCATGAAATGAGTGTTGCATGAGTCATGTTCGAGAAATGAATCATGGTGAGAATATGGGAAAAGATAAACCTCAAACTTCTAGTTTTTCTTTTTTTTCATTCATTCCAGCCTTAAGCACCATCATTATCCTTCCCTTTCTCTTCGGAGAGAGAGAGAGAGAGAGAGAGAGAGAGAGAGAGAGAGAGAGAGAGAGAGAGAGAGAGAAAGAGAGAGAGAGAGAGACAATGGTACAACAAATCAAAGTGTTACTTCTGAATGGCAGAACCCCTTCAGGGTAGGGGGTATCCACCCAGATCCCCTCCCCCCCCAACTTCTATAGCTTTCACCGGCGGCTTACAGAGCAGTAGAAGACTTCGTGACTCGAGACGAGCTTATCTACAAGTGTAGCTCGTAACGAGAGGCTACCTGCTGGACGCTGTAATTACGAAGAGGTAAGATGGTTCTTTTGCAGACAATAGGTGGGGAGAGCCTTTCGTCATGACCTCGATGTCATGACGATGTGAAGGTGAATGGAGAAGGAAAAACAGGCTCAAATGCAGTTCTCATTAAGTTTTCATTTGGGATACGATTTTTGAAAGCATAATTCATTGCTCTTCCTTTGAATGCATAAAATATTTCACTTCTTCAGTGTACTTCTGAGGTACCTATTTGAATTATAAGATAGATCACTTTTACTTCAAGGTATAGAATACAAAAATTTTTGTGTGTATATTTTGAGTACCCTTTTTGGATGTATAAAATACTGCACTTATTAGGCACCTTTTTTGAATACATGGAATGAATTGTTAATGATAACTGAAGCGTAAACTTGCTAAACTGAATAATATATACAACAGGTATGTTACTGATCATTAAAATGATCAGCTTACGCAAATAAAAACAATAATAGCACTTGTTCAGTTTAGTAATAAAAAATCTAATAAGCCTATAAACTTTTTCATAGGCATCCAATTCAACCCCTTATCCGATTCTGCATCTCATTGCGCCTCCATGTCTGACTGAGTTTGAAACACAAAAAATTAAAAAAAATATCCAGAAAGTCTAAAGTCATGCAGACTCCTCCTGCAGGAAAGATGACACCAGAAAGATAAATGGTCACGTTTGTCAACGTTGTAACTTCATTTTCCGCTCCACTTCCTGCCCCCAAGGGAGGTTGTCTGGTTTGATTGGTATATACGCAGTCTTCAGAACCTGAGTTACCGCCATTACTGGTTTCCCCTCACGACTCGTAGGAATCGTGTGTGTGTGTGTGTGTGTGGGTGAGTGGGCGTGGGTGGGTGGGTATCGAATGAAAGAAATAGCAGCCAAATCGGGATGTTCGCCGGATATTCAGATCTATTGTTTTATTTTCTTTTTAATGCCAGAATATACTTCTCTCTCTTTTTCCTTGAAGCTGGAAACAAATTTGCATTTTGAGTATTGGTATCGCATATTATAGTCCTCCTGATATATTTTATATGTGTTCAGCAGTATTTATCATAGAGCTTTTTCTATCTAAATGTTGTGACGGCAACAAGTCTTGCAATTCATTAGCAAACCCTCTGTCTCTGTGTCTCTCATTATTCTCTCACTCTCTTTCTCTTAGTGCAAATGGTAGCAAATTTTTCTCACAAGCAAACAGAACTGCGTTCAATTCCCAAACTGGAACGCGGAAATGAATGGTACAGGCTAGTTTCCGTAAAAATCCAATATTTCTCTGATGATCTAAGCGGTAATTAAGTATCTGATTGTCAGACAATGACGTGGGTTGTAGCTAGAGTGGAAAGAGAGAGAGAGAGAGAGAGAGAGAGAGAGAGAGAGAGAGAGAGAGATAAGGTATGTAAAGGGTCAGTGCATAGTCAAAAAGCATACCATATTGTAAATCGGAAACGGGAAGAGGGGGTCTGCCAAAATATAATCCTCAAAACATCGAAGCAAAATGGCTTATAAATTGTTCATATGATATTCCAACTCTCTCTCTCTCTCTCTCTCTCTCTTAAATTAATTGGAGATGAGTCCGAAGATTCCCCATAAATCCCTTCGCAAGACGACGAAGCTCTTGTTGGCTATTTCGCCATCTCGACTCTCAGTAACTCGCACACTTTTGTTTTTATTTCACTTTCTTGAAGTTTATCGCAATTTGTGTCATTTGTATGTCTCTCTCCGCTGCGCTCTGGAGAAGATCCGTCACGCTGCCTGTTTGTGGCTGAGAGATGTGATGAAACATTCCACCATTTTTTCTTTTTTCTATTTCAAGGTGGTAGTGTTGAAGAGAGTGGTCTCGTCTTCAGTAGTATACGAGTGTATGTATGTATGTATGTATGTATGTATGTATGTATGTATGTATGTATGTATGTATATATATAAATATATTATATAATATATATATGTATGTATAAGCATATATATATATATATATATATATATATATATATATATATATATATATATATATATATATATATATATATATATATATATATATATATATATATATATATAATTCTTCCTCACATGACAATCGAACCCCGGTCTCTTAAATGAAAGGCCAGGGAGCTGTATTTGTACACACTGATAAAAAGATAGTTATATACAAATTTCTACATTTTTTCCACGACAAATCCTACTCTGATGAGTGACCTCAACATAACACAGCACTAAAAATAACTAACGTATTACTAAAATTAACTTAGTTAAGGTCAAGGTTAAAGAATCAGAGAACCAAAATAGCTCTTTTAAGGAGCAAATAAAGACTGCAAACGTGAGGTAACAAAATAGTCTCTTTTTCCACTGAGGGAGATTTTCCAGTTCTTTTCCATAATTAGCTCTTGGGAGAAACTCCTAAAGATAATAATGCAGTTGGTGCCAATGGAAAGGAGAAAGCTAAACAACATAGGAAAATTGAATTTCCAAATATCAAGCAAAGATTAAAGTATTTCCTACTTTTGAAAGGAAGAGCTTGGTGACCTCTCTTTATGTTCCAGCAGCGAGTCATGGCCTGCCTTTGGAAATGAAAACACTAATGTAGGTTCAGTAAAATTAGAAAACGAATAAGACCACAAAGAGAGAGAGAGAGAGAGAGAGAGAGAGAGAGAGAGAGAGAGAGAGAGAGATTAGTCGTTCCCAGTCAATTGGAAGTCATGGCCTGCCACTGAAAGTCTTACTTTTACAGGAAGGGAAAGAAAGAAAGATGGCAACTATGTAATTAAGGTTCTAAGTGCGTGTCTTCCCCCCCAACCTCTCTCTCTCTCTCTCTCTATCTCTCTCTCTCTCTCTCTCTGGCCTCCTTGCTCTTCTCGCATACCAATAGCCCCGAGTTCGATACTCTAGACCAGGCGAGGAAAGGAACGGTATGCCAAAGATTTCTAAGAATCCAATATGCCTTTCTTGACCTAGGCAATGATTTGTTAAATGGTTGGTAACCGATTGTTGTGGGCCGCAACTGGGAAAGAGGAGATTGAAAAGAAAATAAAGAATTAAAAGAAATAATAGCCACGAGGGATCAGTACGTTTATCAAAATGAAGCTTGTCAAATCAAATTGAAAAGGTAAAACGTGGGAAACCCATTACCACATTCGCTATATATTATGTCATTGGAGAATTCTCTCTCTCTCTTGGGACTGCTCAAACTTCACTGGGCCTTTTACCTCAAAACTTGTGCTTTTTATAGTGTCTTATGGTCCCTCTACCTCTCTCCTTCCTCTTCCGTTCTGGTCTCTCCCCTGCGGCCGCAAATCAAGTGAATCATTAAGTCCTCCTCATTAGTCCTCCCCCAAGGCTTGTACTTTTGTAATTGGTGGCGGATCATCCGTAATCAAAAGACTCTCGGTCCCTCACATGTGCCGACAGATGCGTCTCGAAAACTTTCCCTTTTCGGGAGACGAAAGGTAAGCAAACGTTTTGGCTTTTTATACCCGGAAGCTTTAATCAATTCCTTTACGTGTGATTTTGACTAAGTAGAGTGGCCTTCGTAGAAATGCTGCTCTTGGCCGAAGACGCGAAGGAAGATTGCTGTAAAAGTGTTGCGGTTTTGGAGGGAATGGGTTCTGTAAATGCTTTGCATCTTCTGAATACCTTCATGGAATCTTGTTCTTTGTCTGTGATTCAACAGATTTACGTAGCCTTTAACTGAAAATCTCGAAAATCTGTAACGTTTTCATTACTGCATGCTAATCATCTGCATCAGGCGATGGCCAACCCAGGTTAGAATGTGCTACCCTCAACCCCGCAATGCCTCTATCGACTTTCTCTTCGGTAAATCCGGGGGTTATAGCGCCTCCTTGCGAAACCCTTATTGACCCTAAGGGCATAATGGCTGGTCCCATAACCCTGCGCTAGCCATTCCCAAACCCTTATTACATATCAAAGCGATTATGAGTTATGCCAAATCTCATCATCTGTTAGTGACCACCGCCAGCCTAGTTCACTCAGATCGTAAATGATACTAAAATTAATGTAATATTGTATCCCACGACTACTGAGCGAACAGCGAGATGCTGAGACTTCCCATCTACAGGTAAGTCGTGATCTTTTAATTACCCTCTCAAACAAAACCCCCCTGCACAGGTAGGTGGTCCGTGACAGGCGAATCTAACTCTTTTATCACGATGGACACAAAGGCGGTTTTGTTTTGTGGGGTTTGGAGTCGATAGTAGAAGGAATGTAGACTTTATTTGCCAAAGATGTTTTATTACTGGTAGCAGTCTCGGCATGTTTACAAAAGAGATTATATCACGTTTATCTCGTCACAAGGGTCATATTAAGGTACATATGAGGCAAACGAAGTCGTATTTGGAGTTGATTTTGGCTGCTACAGTCAGGTTTATTGGTGAATTAAAACCAGTGATTTCATCTGAATGTGATGCCTTTGTGAAAGATTTGTAAATATATTCCTGATTTTCAGGATATACATATTTATATTCTTTATATTTAAGTGATATTCCGAAAAAAATGAACCAGTCAATTATAATTCGGAAATAAAATGAACTTTCATTCACACATGTTCTAAGAATTACGCTAATCTTCTTTACCGGCGTGACTTTCTTTCCTTCCTGTAACCACCTTCATACCAACGAGCCTCTCGTCGTTCATCTGGCAGCAGGAGAAAAAGCGAAAGTACGGTTGCCTGATGTACGATGTCATTATGAATTACAAATTCATTCATGCCTGAGGTAGGGAGCCCTCTAAAAGGCCTGCTAAAAGTACCGCAGATGAAGTCGCCCTTCTCCTTTGACGGAGATGAAGGTAACTATTATAAGGTTAAGAAACTTTCAACTAATTGTGGATTTCTGAATTTATCCGCCTATTAAACTTTCAGCTAAAAGCCTTCAGATACATAATTTTCTATATCTGAAAAAATTTCAGATACTGACGAAAGGTTGATTATTATTGAAAGGAATGGATGGCATCTATAATACATCTATAGGGTTTCAGCTAAAAATGGAGTACAGACCATATGAAATCTAAAAATTTTTCGGTTAAAGCTTTTCGCTAATGATGGAACACTGACTATTATAAATCTGGAGACTTTCAGAGACGGTACACAAAGTATTGCAGAGGTAAAACTTCCAGCTAAAAGTTTAGGGTAGGAAAAGAATACTGACTATCATAGCTCTAAAAGCTTTCAGTTAAACTTTTTAGCTTTTTAGCTGCAGATGCAATGATGAGCATTATACAAAAAACAACCAGCTGAAACCTTCCAGATAACGATGGAATGCTGATATAAAACTTTCGACTGGAGATGGAATACTAACTGTTATAGATCATAAAACTTTTAGCTCTAAACTCTCAGTAGAGGATGGAATACTGACTATCAGCAGCCAAAGCGCCTTGAGTAATATTGAAATGTTAGCTAAAAAAGGTTCCAGCTACAGATTTAGTGCTGATTATTACAAATCGAAAACTCTTAAGGTAAAAACTGATCTGACGATAGGAAACTGACTATTATAGTTGAAAAAAAAAAAATCTTTCTGGCAGATGACCTTGGTTAAAAACAAGTGGGTAAAAAAAAAGGTCACAGACCTCGAGCAGCCAGGAATTGCACGCTACAAGGAACTGGCTATCTTTCAGTGCATTCAGTCAGTGAACACTATCGCTTTTGCATCGCAAATGGATAGGCAGGCACACACACACACACACACACACATATACTTTTATATATATATGTTGACTAAAACCACATGATACCATTACATTTCAAACATTTTCTTTTGCACACTTCCTTCTATTCACATAGTGCATGTGCCACATAGCGTATGAGTGTGTGTGTGTGTGTGTGTGTGTGTGTGTGTAAAACGCTCTTTCTCAGAAGCGACTCTCGCCCTACTTTTGGGATGATTGCTTCGGGCCTAAGTTTTCGGGTACACCGCTCTATCCTTTATGATGCCCCGCAACATCTTTCTCTCCAAGGCCCTCGAGGAGTATGTAAGGGTTTCCAAGAGTCGCTGATGCCTGAAGGATAAGAGAGAGAGAGAGAGAGAGAGAGAGAGAGAGAGAGAGAGAGAGAGCAGGGGGCGGGGGCACCGTTTAATAGTAATACCAACACAGATCGAAACCGTAGATTTCAACGCTACTTTAGATACCTATCCATTGTGAATTCCAGCATATTGATGTATAGTAACCGTGGAGACTTAAATGCCACATTAAATACCAATTCATTGTAAGTTAACAATGATCACGTAATGATTTGTAGTCAAAGATATTGTCAAATAAAAGTAAAATACCTTCTCATGAATAACGGGAGGCTGTAGTTACAAAAACAACAACAACAACAACAACACAGTAACAACAACACCAACAACCGGTACTGACCCACAGACCAACAACGACCGAACGAACCCACCTTTCCCCAAAAAGAAAAGTTCCCTTTGAGCCCAGCATGGTAATGGCGTTTGAGAAGAGTCGAAAGACCGGTATTGGGCGGTAGGGATGGGGGTTATGGGGACGGAGCAAAGATGCAAGGCTGTTGCTGCTACAGGTTCAGGACAAGTTTCGCTTTCTCTAAAGCTCACCCCGCAGAATTTGGGACACGGATTTCTCATGATGATGCCTGGGAGGTACGCCAACAGGACATGGTGAGCGGACGTGGGAGGCCAGTGAGGATAATATTTATGATGGAAAATTAGTGTTTCCATATTTTTCTGGCACAGTTTTTTTTTTTTATTCGTTTGCTTCAGGTGTTGACATTCACGCACATGTGGCTTCCACAGTCCATTCGCAAAGCCTCAAATATCTCCAGCGCTTTTTCAGTCTTCAGGAGGGATAAACAATACGCTACAATACTGCTTAATTTAATCTTTCCTGAGACGACAGCTGTTTCGACCGTATCTGGTGATCTTCAGGGTTAATCTAGAATCTTCTAGATTCACAATGGAATCAGTATTCTCGTCCATTATATGCAGGCTAATGACACTGCTACTGCCTTAGTCACTATTTTGCTATAACTGCAATGATTAACTTTATGAGAGTTTATGCGTTTGGCTCCTTGTATCTCTGTGCAGAATAATTATTTCTGGATGCACATATGTTAATGCTCAGCAGATTATACGGCCTCAGAGCAAGGGTGAAAGATCTTTCACCCGGTCGTTTCACTTTCCTCGTGTCCATATACGCAGTTTATATCTTACGTTTTAATTCCTCGCATAGAATTATCACGTGATATATACAGTATATATATATATATATATATATATATATATATATATATATATATATATATATATATATATATATATATATATATATATATACATATATTTATATATATTATACACAGAGACACACATGAATGTGAATATATTATATTGTATAATATGTATATTTATATATATATATATATATATATATATATATATATATATATATATATATATATGAAAATAAGAAGGCCCATAAAACACTATTTAAATGTTGAAACCATATATTTACTTGTTTCTGTGCCCCTGTTCACTGGTAGAATATGGACAGGTGGAAAGTTACAATGGTATATATACAAAAACATGAAGGTGTGGCCTTAGGCCTCCGATGTTAAGGAGGTGGCGTTTCTTAAGAAGGAGGAGATTGACCAAATTCCTAGTGGTTTTTGGCCTCATTAGCTCCCGTTTGGCGATGGATCTGGCGGTCGCGTTTCTTGGGTCATCTTCTTCAAAAAGGGTGCGAGGATTAAGGTGTCAATGGCGTCCGATTTCCAATGTCCTCCTGACAGGTTCATATTGTTGGTTTGATTGATGATAGCAGATTCCAGCATCTTTCTTTTGTACGGACAGCTACTCTTGAAAACCAACTCCGCCCCACTCCAGTTAATGACATGCCCTGTATTTCTAATATGTAGGAAAATTCCCGAACTCTCCGAAGCGTAACGTACTGATCTTTTGTGCTCTGTTATTCTTTGCGAGAGCGATCTACCTGTCTCGCCTACCTGTCTCGCTGGAATCTGCTATCATCAATCAAACCAACAATATGAACCTGTCAGGAGGACATTGGAAATCGGACGCCATTGACACCTTAATCCTCGCACCCTTTTGAAGAAGATGACCCAAGAAACGCGACCGCCAGATCCATCGCCAAACGGGAGCTAATGAGGCCAAAAACCACTAGGAATTTGGTCAATCTCCTCCTTCTTAAGAAACGCCACCTCCTTAACATCGGAGGCCTAAGGCCACACCTTCATGTTTTTGTATATATACCATTGTAACTTTCCACCTGTCCATATTCTACCAGTGAACAGGGGCACAGAAACAAGTGCCCGAAATATATGGTTTCAACGTTTAAATAGTGTTTATGGGCCTTCTTATTTTCATATTACACTGTAGTATTACAGGAAAAGACATTTATATATATATATATATATATATATATATATATATATATATATATATATAATATATATTATATATATTTCCAAAACAGTTTGGTATATGAAGCAAACTGACGCAGATACTCATCAATATATTATCAGAGTATCTTGTGATCTTTCTGTCTTTTAATATTAATAAAAAACGAAACAAAAGTTCAAATGTTTTCGTCATATTAATTTCAAAGGTACAATTAAAACCCAGCAAAATGTATGAACGAACAACCAAAATGAAACTCTTCCCGTCCATACCCCGTTTCACAATTTCGATGAAAGTATTAGCTCATTCCGAAATCCTACGCGAGGAGTTTTATGGGCGACATAAAACATTCCTTTTTTTTTAGAAATGACATCTGAAATTTCCTTGACGATTTACTGCTTATATGGGGGTTGAAGAAGGGTGGAATTGCCGCCATACATTGGAAAGGTAAAATAACGTAAAATGTCACTACGGAGCTTCGTAAAATGGCCTTACTCTCTTTTGTTTCTTTTGCTGTCTTAGCTTTCTACGCTCTTCTTCAGTCGTCTACCATTTCAATCTTCTCTGCCATTCAGAGCTAAGCTCTAGAGAGTTAATCCCGGTAGGGGGTTAGTGCCGTCAGTGCACCTCATGCGGTGCACTGTAGGCATTACTTGGGGTTCTTTGCAGCGTCCCTTCGGCCTCTAGCTGCAACCCCTTTCATTCCTTTTACTGTGCCTCCTTTCATAATCTCTTTCTTCCACCTTACTTTCCTCAACCCTCTCCTAACAATTGATTCATAGTGCAACGGCAAGGTTTTCCTTCTGTTACACCTTTGAAACCTTTCACTGTCAATTTCCGTTTCAGCGCTGAATGGCCTCATAGGTCCCAGTGCTTGACCTTTGCCTAAATTCTATATTCAATTCAATTCAAATCAGAGTCAATACTTGAATGTCTGCTCTCCAGAATCACAGAAGAGAAACTATAAGTTCTTGCTTCGAGGAGATTCCTTCGCCGAAGGCAATAGTAAGGTTTTTGCCATTTCACAAAGAATGTTACAAAATGACGTTTATTGAGCGCTATTAACTTCAAATTACGACGCCTTCGTGTGGGGTTTCTCTTTTATATAAGAAAATGAAAGCTTTCGCATGAGTAAGTTCACTTTATGCTGAGAGTACCGATGTTCTGATTGAAACATACACCTTTATGTAAGTTTTGCAGTCCTAATAATTTTCATTATAATGGTGATGGAGAATATATATATATATATATATATATATATATATATATATATATATATATATTTATATGTAAATATATATATACACTATATACAGTATATCTATATATATAAATATAAATATATATATATATATATATATATATATATATATATATATATATATATATATATTATATATATATATATATATATATATATATATATATATATATATATATATATATATATATATATATATATATATATATATATATATATATATATATATATATATATGGTGATGGAGCCTATACATACATACATATATATATATATATATATATATATATGTATATATATATAGATAGATAGATAAATAGATAGATAGAATATGTATGAGTGTGCGTCCAGGAAACAGATTCTTCTATAAACTTAAATTAATAAAGATAACCATAGAATGTCCAAAAATAAACTTTTTGCTAAATTTTTTTCCCGCTGAAGATCTAACCTCGAATAGCATGGCAAATTTTTGGTAATTATAATCGAAGGTTCACCGTGACGTCATTATCAAATACTAAATATTTTAGCAGTGACTATTTAAAGTCAATAAAACTCGTTATTACAAGAGAGGTCCAAAAAAGCAGTGTACCGATCAAAATTGCTTAGTTTTTTAATGGCATTTGATTACAATGTTCAATAGTTTAACAATATTCATTGGAAACTAAAATAATTCGAAAATGAACAAGTAAAAAATGAGCCGAAGTTTCTTCGGCGCAATCAAGTTTTCTGTCCAGATGTGGCCTCAGCCGCGGCCCATAAAACTTAGCCACAGTCAGGTGGTGGCCTGTGTTGTTGGTACCTATAGTACGATTATGGCTAACTTTAACATTAAATAAAATAAAAACGACTTAGGCTAGAGGGCTGCAATTTGGTATGTTTGATGATTGGTGGGTGGATGATCAATATACCAATTTGCAGCCCTCTAGCCTCAGTAGTTTTTAAGATCTGGGGACGGACAGGAAAAGCGTGGACGGACAGACAAAGCCATGTCAATAGTTTTCTTTTACAGAAAACTAAAAAGTAAATAATAATATCGTACAGGAAGGTGGTATACATTTAACTGGTTTAGAAGATATACATTGAGAGATATCAGTTTCAATACAGTTCGTTATGAAAACTTCCCAAACAGATAACACTCTTAGAGAAATCTAATTTCAAAGATTTTGGTACGTGGCTTAACTTAATGAGAACGGAAATAAGGCAAATGACAGACCTAGTTTTCAGTGAAAGTCATGTACTGAGAATTCATTAAATAACGGCTAGATTAAGGTCTGTAATTTTCAGGAGGACTCATGGACTGAAAATTCATAAAATAACGGCTAGATTGAGATTTGCGATTTTTCAGAAGGATTTCTGTACTGAGAATTCACTGAATAACGGCTAGATTGAATTCTGTCATTTTTCAGAAGGACCCATGAACTGAGAATTCATAAAATAACGGTTAGACTGAGATCTGTAATATTCAGAAGGACTCATGGACTGAAAATTTTCATAAAATAACGGCTAGATTGAGATTTGCGATTTTTCAGAAGGATTTCTGTACTGAGAATTCACTGAATAACGGCTAGATTGAGTTCTGTCATTTTTCAGAAGGACCCATGAACTGAGAATTCATAAAATAACGGTTAGACTGAGATCTGTAATATTCAGAAGGACTCATGGACTGAAAACTCATAAAATAACGGCTAGATTGAGATTTGCGATTTTCAGAAGGATTTCTGTACTGAGAATTCACTGAATAACGGCTAGATTGAATTCTGTCATTTTTTCAGAAGAACCCATGAACTGAGTATTCATAAAATAACGGTTAGATTGAGATCTGTAATTTTTCAGAGGGACCCATGGACTGAGAATTCATAAAATAACGGTTAGATCGAGATCTGTATTCAAAAAGACTCATGGACTGAGAATTCATTAAATAACGGCTAGATTGTCTCCTGTACTTTTTCAGAAGGATTCATGAACTGAGAATTCATCAAATAACGGCTAGATTGAATTATGCAATTCTTCACATGAACTCATGAACTGAGAATTCATCAAATAACGGTCAGATCGAGATTTGCAGTTTTTCAGAACTCATGGACTGAAAATTCATTAAATAATAATCTGATTGATTTCAGTAATATTTTGGAAGGATTCATGAACTGAGAATTCACTAAATAACTGCTAATTAGAATTCTGTCATTTTTCATAAGGACTCATGAAAAAAAATTTTTCAAGTGACGGCCAGATTCACATCTGTAATTGATCAGAATTCATCAAATGAAGAAATAATAAAATTACATACACCTTTGAGAAACAAACCACCAAACGAAATCGAAAGAAAATCAAAGCTGCGGCAAAAACTGGTAGAAAATGGAATCGACAGGTCAATGAATGAACCGCCAGAAGTAGTCGGCCGTCTCCCACTGACCCACAGAACTCCTTCCGCGTCCTTGCCTTCACCGGCGTCCTTCAAGGCGAACACCGACCGCCGCTGCTGTTTGTTGTTGCTGGGATATGCCGATTCCCGATACGTTTTAAAGGAAACAGCTACCAGGCGTTTATTTCTATTGGGGGAAGCGTTCGCGAAATCGTTTTGTTCGTTGAAATTTCCGTTCGAGAAGGGGTTTTGTGGTCGGAAAATAAAGCAACTAATATATTAATATGGTTGGTGATGGAAAAATAATCTAAAAATCGAAAATTACTGAAGAAAAAAATATTGTAATAATTGTTGTAATTAAGGAATCACTGCCCAAAAATTCTAATTTTTTATGTTTGGGATTATACGCGCGACTAAAGAGAACGAAGCAAACTGTATATGAAATTATACGATGCGCACAAAAATAAAGAATCATTTACAAAACTTAATTTCTTTTCTTCAACTGAATAAGTGTTTCAGTGTCCGATAAAGCCTAGCTCTACATTACCCTGTATATTGCCTTTCCTTCGTACTCTTTAATCTTAACGTCGCAAAACCTGCAATATGCACTTCCACCAACTTAACAGAACTGAGCTGCTTTGCCTACCTTCAACATGGTGGTGAGATTCAAGAAGTTCCGTTGACAGAGATCACCAAATGTTGTACTTGAACACGGGGTCACTCAATACACTGTCTGTCCTCACGCGTTAACACCTATTTTTATTTTTTTAAAGTTTTCTTGATTAAAGTTTTCGTCCAGTTTACGAATTCGCTCTCCTTTCCCGTATAACTTTCCTTTTCGATAAGCACTGTCAGTCTAGGTGGTGCCTTCAGGCGCCCTTCCAATAAAACAGTCGTAGGATATAAGTTGCAGTCCCTGAAGGGAACGAACGACAACAACAACACGGGGAGGAGGCGCTGTTGCCTCTCGCCAGCCAGCCCCGACCGAAACAAACACGCCCTCGACACCGGCCCCCTCTTTTATACCTTCTTCGTGAAAGTTATCCGAGCCCCGGCGAGTAGAGCAGTAGTACTACCAGGGTCGCGAGAGCTCAGGTGGCTGCTGGCTGCTGCTGCTGCCGCTGCTGCTGCCGCTGCTGGCTGCTGGGGGTTATGGTAGTAAGAGAAGCGATGGCAAGAGAAGCGTTCGTGTCTTCGAGTTTTGAGGTATTTCTGAGGGCGAACCGCTAGCGTCTTTTCATAGCTAAGACTGCCCGTTTCTGCTCTGCCTACCGCAATGAGATCAAGTCATATATGGTATAAAACTGTCCTCGTGTCATTCTGAAGCATCAAAACGTTGAGGTATAGCAAACCATTAGCGTCTTTTCATAGCTAAGCCTACCCGTTTCAGCTTTACCTACCGCAGTGAGATCAAGTCATATATTGCATAAAACTATCCCCGTGTCATTCTGAAGCATCAAAACGTTGAGGTATTTTTAAGGGCAAACCACGCACGTCTTTTCATAGCTAAGCCTACCTGTTTCTGCTTTACCTACCGCAATGAGATCAAGTCATATATTACATAAAACTATCCCCGTGTCACTCTGAAGCATCAAAAGCGTTGAGGTATTTTTTAAAGGGCAAACCACTAGCGTTTTTTCATATCTGTGACTACCCTTTTCTATTTTGACTACTGAAATGAAACCAGGTCACGAATTGCACAAAATTATCTCCGTGTAATTCTGAAACAAAAGATGAATGGATACGAGAAAATGTAAATGCGGGTTAATCAAGATCAGGTTACGAACCTCATAAACTACCCTTATGTCATTCCGAAGCAAAAATTGAATGGAACACGGAAAAATACAAATGCGGTTTTAATCGAGACCAGCTCACGTACTGAACAAAACTATCCCTATGTCATTCTGAAGCAAAAGACGAAATGGAATTCGGCAAAATGCAAATGCGGTTAATCTTAATCTTTCCGTTGCTTTTAGAGGCGCGAGGAGACGGGACAGGACCGTTTGGAATGAGCCAGAACTTTCTCTTTTTTAATGCTGTTGTAGATCGCCGTCGTCCTTTTCTGACGTGAGCGCGTGCCTGGGAGGAGAAGGCGGGTTTGGGAGGTGCGTTCCTGAATGAAAATGATCTGTCGGGGAAGATGGAAGATGGTACACTAATTACTAATCGAGTAAAGTTTGGAGTTGTGAAATAACTCATAATAAGTCCCAGCGAGTTTTTTTATTATTAGTATTTTCTACGACTAAAGTTCAAGTGTAACAATTTTATTTCTTGGTAAATTCTAATGAATATACTATGAGATATACGCTCGAATGTGTATGCATGTGTACTACACACAGACACGCACGTACACATACATACATACACACACATATATTTGTCTAAATATACATATTTATGTATATATATGTATATATATATAATATACAGTATATATATATATGATATATATATAATATATATATATATATATATATATATATATATATATATATATATATATATATATATATATATATATATATATATATATATATATATATATATATATATATATATATATATATATATATATATATATATATATATATATATATATCATGCTTTGAACCAGGAGAGAAGTCAAAGTGAAATAATAAAAGAATATGGCATGTGTGGCTTCGGACCACAGAGAGAGAGAGAGAGAGAGAGAGAGAGAGAGAGAGAGAGAGAGAGAGAGAGATGAGAGAGAGAGATGGAAGACGAGGATGACAGCGGGAAGGATGGCTGGGGTAGTAAGTAGGGAGTTGGGAGAGGGTGTCCATGTGGCTGGAAGGAGGGTGGGGTGGGCTGGGGGGGGGGAGGCAAATCCTGGACCCTGAGGGAGAAAACTCTCTCTTTCATTGGGAACTGTTGCCGTAATCCCGGCGAAAGAATTCTCTCTCTCTCTCTCTCTCTCTCTCTCTCTCTCTCTCTTAACCAATTAGGTATTCAAGTCACCCAGTCTCCCTCTCCACGTCCCACACACCCGAAGGAATGCCTTCAAGAGGCCATCTTTAGGTCTTGACACTCTTTCGTCCTCACAGATTACGGGATTGTGACGCTAGATGGCGTGCTGTGAAGGCAATCTCAGCCTGATCTTAAAAGACGTTTGAAAAAAATTGTGTTAAACGTTAGGTAACGTTTCGACGTCTGCCTCAAAGGATGTAGGGAAGATAAAACAGTCTCCCAGATGGATGAGAGGGAGAATATTTGCCAAGAAAGCAGAAGAAGGTACACGTAAATATATATCTAATTCTACTTTTGAATAACGTTTGCAATACTAGTAAACATTAGCGAACGTTTCAACGTTTGTCTTAAAGGATGTGAAGAATATAAAGTGTGTCCTAGATGGATGAGATGGAGTATATTTGCCAAGAAAGCAGAAGAAGGCATACATAAACGTATATCCCATTCTACTTGTGAATAACGTTTACAATACTAGTAAACATTAGCGAACGTTTCAACGTTTGTCTTAAAGGATGTGAAGAATATAAAAGGGTGTCCCAGATGGATGAGATGGAGAATATTTGCCAAAAAAGCAGAAGGTATACGTAAACGTATATCTCATTATCCCTTTGAATAACGTTTGCAATACTAGTAAACATTATCGAACGTTTCAACGTTTGTCTTAAACGATATGACCAAAGAAAAAGGTCGTTCAACTGGGTGAAAGCGGTATAGTTGCTAAGAAAGCAGAAGGGGGGTGGGGATACACGTAATCTCTTTCTGGTCGTGAAAAACGTTTGCATTTCGACCACACTGCATTAACACATTACCAAACGTTTTGCCGTTTGCTGAAAGCGATAACAAAATAGAACCAGCTGCCAGACTGGCGGATCGTGGTGCACTGCAGGCATTGCTATAGAACGTTTGCAACATCCCTCGGCCCCTGATTGTACCCACTTTTTAGCCTTTTACTTTTCCTCCGTTCCAGCTTCCTCTCTTCAATCTTGCTATCCATTCTCTCCCAACTATTGCTTTTAAATGGAACCTTGTTTTTTTTTCCATATCCTTCTTGGGATCCTTGTACTTCATCTAATTTATTTTCTGGATCTGTTTATCTTGCTGTTCAACCACTCTTCATCTTTTCACTGTCTCAGGGGCCTAATAGCCAAAAGTACCCCAGTGCTTGTCTTGAAAGACTAGATTTCTTGAAATCAAAAAATCAACCATCATAAACCTTAACTGGGTGGAGACGGGAGATGTATTAACAAATTAGAAGACTGTATAAGAAAAGCTACGTACAAATCAGATGGAAAGAATGAGGCAAACTCACATCGAATGAAGTCCCCCGTGATAAAATGCCGAGGTCCAGAACTCGTCTTTTACCTGTGAGATTGCAGCCCGTCGGTTGCTGTGGCTCGGCAGATGTGATGGGACCTGTGGCCCATTTTTATTTTTTTGCGGCTTCCCTCGTCTGCTGAGGGATGTTAAATACTGGTTGGGTGTTTCGTCACTAAATGGTTATTATTGATGGCGTTGCATTTCTTGCTTTGGCTGTCATTCGCTGTCTTATTATTGTTATCT
>NC_089797.1:142500-165000 GCF_040412425.1 Macrobrachium rosenbergii
AGAAGAAGAAGAGGAAGAAGAAGAAGAAGTGGAAGTAGAAGAGCCAGGAAGGCAGACAGGAGGGAGGGAGGAGGGAGGGAGGGGGAGGGAGGGAGGGAGATGGAAGGGCGACGAAGGAGAGTGCCAGCCAAAAGGAAAGGCCTCTGAAGGGGGGAGGAGGAGATAGTCGTAAGCTGTTGCTGTTGGTGGATGAAAGGAGGTTGGGAAATGGGGAGGGGGAGAAGGAGGATGGGGGGAGGGGGAAGGGAGGAGAAGGAGAAGAAGAGAGTGAAAGAGATGGAAGTTAAACATCGCTTTCTCCTCTGCTAACCCAATCTTGCCTCCGAGGGGACCCCGCTAAGCCTGTGGAATTCCTCGAGTGTCCACCTCCTATTCCTCCTCCTCCTCCTCCTCCTCCTCCTCCTTTTCTTCCTTCTCCTAGTAGGTATACTTATTTTTCCTCCTCCTTCTCCTCCTCCTCCTACTCCAACTTCTCCTCCTTCAACTCATTCTCCTTCGCCTTCTCCTCTTCATCCAACTCCTCCTCCTCCTCCTCCTCCTCCTCCTCCTCCTCCTCCTCCTCCTCCTCCTCCTCCTCCTCCTCCTCCGCCGGTCGGCCGAATTAAACGGCTGGCTTACGATCCAACCACCCCCAAAAGCTTCCGGCTCTCCAGACATAGAAACCATTATTAGTTCCCCCTAAAACTAAATGATACCAGAAATTCCTGAGTAATAATGACGATGCCTTTAACATTTCTGTTGCTCGCTGAGCGGAATATTTTGGACCATTTACGCAACAGGGGCCAATAATATGATTGTATTTTTTGATGGATGGAAATACTAGTTCCCTTCGAAATGACAGGAATAGCAGATAAACACCGGGAAGTATTAGTTCTTTCCGGCAACAGAGTCAACAATATGATTTTTTTTTAATGAAAATATTAGTTCCTTTAAAGAAAATGGTACGGAAAATATTAGTTCCCTTCAAGGAAATTTTAGGAATAAAAATAACGAATGAGAAATATTATTCCCATTCAAGAAAATGATAGGAATACAAAATATGAAAACCATTACTTCCTTTCCAAAAAATGATAGAAATAATAAATATAATCAATGGGAAATATTATTTCCTTTCAAGAAAATGATAGGGATAAAAAATAGTCAATGACAACTACTAGTTTTCTTACAAGAAAATGATTGGGATAAAAATAAACAATGACAAATATTAGTTCTCTTACAAGAAAATGATTGGGATAAAAAATAAACAGTGAGAAATAATATTACCATTCATGAAAACTATGAATAAAAAATGAACGATGGTAATTTCAAATTATAGTTTTACCCTGTTTTCAGAAGAGTTTTATCAGTGATGAGACAGTAAATATATTCCCAAATATATCAGAATACGGAGGTTTTTTGAAGGTATAGTAAATAATATGAATAAAAAAAAGGGCAATTTCAACAAATACTTTACCCTTTCTTCAGATGATTTTTATCAGTGACTTCACGGTAAATATATTTCCAAATGTCCCAGAATACAGGTGATTTTTAAAGCTAATTTAAAGGATATGAGTAAACAATAAACAATGGTAATTTCAACACTTCGTTTACCCTGTCGTCAGAAGGTTTTTGTCACTGATGACACTAAGTAAATAATGTTTCCATACAGATGGCCTCCGGAGCTAATGTGACACGACGCAAATAACATATTTTCATCGTTTTCTTTATATCGGAACTTTCTTATAAATTGCTTTGCACTGACGCTTGCAGAATGGGGGCGGGGCGAAGAACAGTCCTAATTTTGTAGTCATCGCGTTTCTAGAATCCTTTCTTTATCAAGGAAAGTTTGGCGCTCGTTCTGTCTGACACCTGAGTTCCTTCTCTCTCTCTCTCTCTCTCTCTCTCTCTCTCTCTCTTGCTGACCTTTAACTGAAAGCTATGACGCGCTCATCTGAAAGAAATCTGAGTTCGAGCCCGAACTGGATGACGAGGTTAAATGGCCTGGATTCTCTGTAACTGCGTTGGAGAGAGAGAGAGAGAGAGAGAGAGAGAGGAATTATTGCTCATTCTCTATTATATGAACAATTTAACTCCAGTAGGAGTGCCATAAAAATGAAACCAATTTTCACAAATTAATATTCTCTCTCTCTCTCTCTCTCTCTCTCTCTCTCTCTCTCTCTCTCTCTCAATAATGCAATGACAGAGAATCTTCGTTTACAGTCCTTCTCCTCGTCATGAAACCAGAGAGCAAGTTGCCCATTATCTTACTTGCGTTGGACGAGCTGATCCCTCCTTCGTGATGAAGCGAGAATAAAAATGAAAGAAAGTGTCGAACTTGTCATTCAGATGTAGAGTCTCATCTTCTGAAGTATTCTGAAACTCACTGCCATCCAATTAGCTCATCTGCCAGTGTAGTTTACTTAGAAACTGTGCCGTGATGAGTATGCAGGTCGTTTAAGATTCGTACTTTCTTATTTTTTATTATGAAATTGTTGATATTCATGTTATAACACGGTCCTTTGATATTAGTGCATCTCATGTTGCCAGTGATATTATTACCATAACAGGTTGCATGAATAAATTACATTAGTAAGGATAGGAGTCACATGCATATAACCTGAATAAACATAGTATAATTTCTTGTCTCTCTCTTTCTTTATCTATCTCTCCTTCTCTGTCTGTCTGTCTGTCTGTCTGTCACGTAGTAATGTTAATATCTTGAATGACTGTTCACTGAGTTTCCATTGCTTAGGATGCTTCAAATATTTATATGCACATTCGCCAACAATTACATATTTCATCTCTCTCTCTCTCTCTCTCTCTCTCTCTCTCTCTCTCTCTATATATATATATATATATATATATATATATATATATATATATATATATATATATATATATATATATATATATATATATATATATATATATATATATATATATATATATATATATATATATATATATATATATATATATATATATATATATATATATATATATATATATATATTTTTGTGTGGTGTGTGTGTGTGGGTTTATTTATATATATACATTTATAAATCTGTATATATGTATAAACACATATGTATATGTAGTATATATACATATATATATACACATATCTGAATGACACGTGATGCATATATGCCTGTATAACACAATGAAAATGAAAAACTCAGTGTACTCAGGCAATACTGAGTAATCCATTGACATCTCTACCAAACACTAACCACTCCTAGCCAGTCACAATGCCAACCTCTGGCACAGTTCTCTGAAAAATCCGCTCATTCATTTTCATCTAATGCTGCTAAAGGTAGTGGATAAAAAACAACTAAGCAAACCAACCAGGAATCACATGCTCCCCAAGGGAGGAAGGTACTTGACCCCAGCCTCCAAGGAACTCCATTCAGCTCTGGTGGTCATCCGAAAAAAAGCTCCCTCAGTCACTATGGGGGCCTTTCTTAAAACTTTCCCTTCGCCATACCAACTGCTCGTTGCGCTGGAGAATTTCTGGCACTCAGAGATAGCTGGCTGTTTTGTGCTGACTTTGTCATATAGATTTTGAAAAATGTTGTGGCAGTGTTTTCCTTGGTTTAAAAGATCTACTGGTTAAAATGTTATGTCCTCTCAGTAGATATTTCTTCATTCTTTGTGAAATGGAGAGAGAGAGAGAGAGAGAGAGAGAGAGAGAGAGAGAGAGAGAGAGAGAGAGAGAGATAGAGAGAGAGAGAGAGAGAACTGTGGACCTCCAGAGCTCTTGTGTGCATGTGTGTGAGTGTGTATATCTGAGTGGGTGAGAGAGAGAGAGATAGAAAGAGAGAGACAGAAGATGATTTTACATTAAGGTAATAATACCTGATTAGCTATTGGCAACATTTCTGTGAAATTTAACAGTTCTCTTGCAGTTAATGTACATAAAATTATGCCCTTGTGCGAGCAAAGCTTTAACGCATATATTCTTAAGAGATAAGTCAACATTTGCAACACAGTAAATGGACCGGTGGGCAGAAAAGTGTAATATTCCTTTCAGCTGAATATTTACTCTGCAAATATTCTCGTATCATGCAATTATTGAAACTTTTCTACTGTAAGACTTGTTATTATTATTATTATTATTATTATTATTATTATTATTATTATTATTATTATTATTATTATTATTATTCGTGTAACACAATTGCTTTATCATTATTCTCTAATACCGGATTTGTTATTGTTTGCAAATGTGAATATCATTATCGAAGGTAATGGTGAAATTATAGTACCTTTTCTACTTGTTATTATAATAATAATAATAATAATAATAATAATAATAATGATGATGATGATGATGATGATGATGATGATGATGGTGATGATATAAAACAGATGCGTTTTTTAAATATAGCACTAACATTTTTTTAATATGGCAGTGAAAATTCCTATCTCACAATCATTGTTGACGCAAGTCTATTCTGGGTGGCGAAAATACATCACATTCTTTAACTGCAAAATCTTTGTACCTCAAAGTGCCCAAGAAAGGGTAAATTACCTTTAAACAAGTAAAAAATGCGTCGAATTTTCTTCGGCGCAGTCGAGTTTTCTGTACAGCCGCTACAGCATATAATCAAGGCCACCGAAAATAGATCGATCTTTTGGTGGTCTCGGTATATGATGTATGAGCCGCGACCCATGAAACGTTATTCACGGTCCGGTAGTGGCCTGTTCTATATGGTTGCCAGAAGCACGATTATGGCTAACTTTAACCTTAAATAAAATAAAAAACTACTGAGGCTAGAGGGCTCCAATTTGGTATGCTTGATGACTGGAGGGTGGATGATCAACGTACCAATTTGCATCCCTCTAGCCTCAGTACTTTTTAAGATCTGAGGGCGGACAGAAAAAGTGCGGACGGACAGCCAAAGCCGGCACAATAGATTTCTTTTACAGAAAGTTAAAAACTACAAAGAATAAAAAATTGGAAGACTCATATGCAGAGACGTAACACCATAGAACACTGAACGAAAAGAGAAAAGGTTCTTTGTATTGTTAGTAAAATGAAGAAAAAAAACGCACACACACACGCACACACAAAGAGAAGATGAGCATCTCTGACCAGTGACGCATGAAAAAACATGACCCCCCAGAGCTAAGGGGAGACAACTTAAAAAGAGAGAGAGAGAGAGAGAGAGAGAGAGAGAGAGAGAGAGAGAGAGAGAGAGAGAGAGAGAGAGAGAGAGAGTGGGCTTTAAGACTTGGAAGAATATGGAGAAGGATTTAAAGAAGAAAATAACACCAGAGCAGTTTGAAAACAGAGAGAGAGAGAGAGAGAGAGAGAGAGAGAGAGAGAGAGAGAGAGAGAGAGAGAGAGATCAGTAAATAAAAAACAGAAGAGAAGAAAAAGTGATGAAATAAAAAAAAGAGAAACATTAAGAAACTAGTTGAGCAAACAGAAAGTACCCTCCAAAAGGGGAAACAGATATATGGCAAAATTTATATTATATATATATATATATATATATATATATATATATATATATATATATATATATATATATATATATATATATATATATATATATATAATTTTTTTTTACAATAAAATTTCCACACGTTTTATCTCTTGAATTAAAAACATTTTTGGCGTTATTTCAAGGTTTTCATGTACATAAAACTTCTATCTCCTGCAAGTCATTAATCATTTTCACAAATTTTATGAGATAAATGGATCCAAGATGTCCCCATATCTTTTTTTTTTTGTTGAAAATCCAGAGCCATGACTAATTGAGATAAACGCTGGTTACTCTAATTAAGACCGATGCTATTTTACATAATGATCCTCATTTGCAGCTCGCTGCGGTCTGGCAACTTTCGTCGCAATAACTGCGGGAAAAAGCTTATTGCGCATAGACCCCTCAACCACACACTCGCACAACACGTCCAAAGCACCATCTTTCTCGTCCTCTCCCCTCCTCTCTGCAACAACCTCCATAGAATGCGTAAACAAAAGAAGGTCGGCTGAAGAGAAGGGGAGGAGGAGGAGGTAATAATAATAACCGCTAGCCAGCCCGCCCAGCAGACTCGCTCGCTACCTGTCGCTTATTTTCCTGCGCCTAAGTTCAAGAAGAAGAAGATGTGCTAACGTAAACACTGCGTGTCTCCTTGGCGCGCGAGTTAACGGCGTTTGTTGCCAAGGCAAGACCAGCTGGTAGCTAGCTACCAGGCAATCATCTCGGGTAATTTTGCCGTAGCCTTGCCCTAACGATTTACTTTCCTTCTTCTTAGACTCCGGGGGCGGATCTGATTCTTAAATAAACTTTATACGAGTTGTAGATTGAAACATACTTTCTCCTCTGTTGGTCCCACGTCGCTGTGGGCTATGCTCCCCGATTGTTGCTGGCGTGAATATTGCTGTTGAAATCGCATGGCTCATGAATTCTACATAGCTCCTATTTTAAGCAATAAGTTACTGACGACCGTAAGCCTAAGACTGCTTGTGGGAAAGTAAGCTCGAGGAATTAAAGAGGGGTAATTAAGCTAATGAAGACTGGGAAGAATCCACGAATTAACAGGATTACAAAACTCGCGAGAGGCCGAGGTATGAAATGGAAATGAATCCTTGTCGGAAGAAAGATCAGCTGAGCTCTTCTTCAAACGTCAGACAACAACGTAGGAAAATTTGTCTCGGGTCGTATACGCATGTACCAGTCGGAGTCATGTTTTAATGCAACTAAAATAGATCTATCTCCATTACTGAGTGGTAGTATTAGTGGTCTTTTTGTTTTTCGATTGAGTATGTAGGAAATGCTCTTGTCTCGGTAACATAATAAAAGACTTATACTACCGCGAATATTTTTAGGAACGTCCAAAGCAAAGCTGATCAATCTTTTGTCCTTTTGAAATAAAATGAATTAAATCTTCATAGTAGCAGTTTTATATAGATGAATGGTGACCTTGTTTAGATACTTGCAGTTACAGTCAGCAGTGCATGAAATGTTTCGTTCTAGGGCTCTATAGCCAATAAGAACAAGACAATCGAATTTTGTGTGCAGCGTACAATGCTGTATGAGACAATCAGCCGCGGCCCATGAAACTCAGCCACGGTCCGTCGGTGACCTGTGTTGTTGGTACCTATAGCGGTGCCAGAGAAGTACGATTACGGCTAGCTTTAACCTATAATAAAATGAAAAACTACTGAGGGTAGAGTGCTCCAATTTGGTATGTTTGATGATTGGAGGGTGGATGATCAACATAGCAATTTGCACTCCTCTAGCCTTGGTAGTTTTTAAGATCTGAGGGCGGGCAAAAAAATTAAAATTGCCATTCTGAATTTTATACAGTCGTCGAGAGGCTGATATATTTCCATCTAAAGTTGTAAAAAAAATTAAAAATAACATCTTGAGATTATTATTGGGTTTAAAACATTAAAAAGACAATACAAAAGACGTCTTATGCTAAAACAATTGATAAATGTTCCATACTAATCTCAAGAGATTCTGAAAAATTGGTGGAATATTCCATACTAGTATAAATAAATGTTAAAAAAATTGGTAGGATATTCCATACTAGTATATAAAAATGCTGGGAAATTGGTAATATACTTCATACTAGTGTAAAAAAATGCTGGAAAATGAGTAGAATATTCCATACTAGTATCCAGAGGTACGGGAACAACTGGTAACATATTCCATACTAGTATGAAAAAATGCTGAAAAAGTGGTAGAATATTCCATATTAGTATAAAAAATGCTGGAAAATTGGTAGCTTATTCCATACTAGTATAAAAAATGCTGGACAGTTGGTAGAATATTCCATACTAGTATAAAAAATGCTGGAAAACTGGTAGATTATTCCATACTAGTATTAAAAGATAATGGAATGATCAGTAGAATATTCCACACTTGTAATAAAAAATGCTGGAAAAATTGGTAGAATATTCCATACTAGTATAAAAAATGCTGGAAAAAAAATGATAGAATATTCCATAAAAAAATCCCCAAAAAAAAAAACATAAACGTTTGTTTTCCTACAGATCAGCAAACAAGAAACAGGAAGGCAAACATTTCATCCCTTTAAAGACAAACACTTGACGATGGCTGACGCAGCAGGAAGTGTTTCATTCTGTCACGTACAGCAAATCTTCCAGAGCGTTCTGCCGAAAGCATACCTCGCTTACAAAGATTATCATCATAGCATTTGAGCGCAGTACAAAGGCGGGAAGAGCCCGGTGTGATATAATAATCAGTAGATGGAGGAAGCCAGCTATTGTTTATCAATGAAAGTAGTCATTTTATTTCTTGAGTGTTCTAAAGTTTTTTTTTTTTCAGACGAATTCTTTTTATTGATCACTGTCATGCTGCCTACTTATGAGAGGATGTAGATATTAAGCTCGACTTGAGATTAAAATAGGAAAGAAAAAACATTGTATAATAGATGACGCAATTTATAGTTGTCGTTATTTTATTTTGATAAAAATTGTATTCGGGCATTTCTTTCCTTTCGCTAGACAAATTGGTAGAAGTTTATTTTACTTTAAAAATTATTGAAAAGTAAAACCATTTTAAGAGTCAGCCACTGAAAAAAGTACAAAAAGAGAGAGAGAGAGAGAGAGAGAGAGAGAGAGAGAGAGAGAGAGAGAGAGAGAGAGAGAGAGAAGTGTACCCAAGACCCCAGTCGGTGAAACCTCTCATATAAATTTCACGATCCGCATAATAATAATAATAAAAATGGACCGAGTTTGCTTTCGTTCTCTTATGCAATCGCATTGTTGCAGTTATCCTAGTTCTTACAACGAACAAAAAGACGGGTTCAGTAGTGTGTATACGAATGCAAGTTACAGTCTCCTGCACGAAGATAAATAATGACTGAATATCCAACTCTTGTGAAAAGAACCACTACTAGTTTCTTACTTTCATTTTAGATTTCAAAGGAGAAGCAATACCTCACTTACCAGCTGTTATGGTGTAACTGAGACTTGGAGATCGTGCACATTAAAACTTAGTGAATACGAACTATTTTTATAAATAACTGTTACAAGTTGGAGCTCGTACCGTTAGCTTGTGCTAGGTTTTCTATAAAGGCTATATCTATTTGAAACCGTCGAAATACATTTATAATATCTGATAATGTTTTAGTTACATTTCCATACCAGATATTTAACAAGGCAATTTCTTCTTGTTTTTAATATTTGCTCAAAGTTTTGCTGCTGTCAGTAAAAAATGTGTGGGATTTCTGAATAGTAACAATAACAAGAAAGCTGAATTAAGCCCTGTTATCTCTAAACAATCAAAGTAATACTTTGTCCTCACTTTAAAAAAAAAAGGAGGCTTGGACGAAACAAATACCAGAAACTGTTCTTATAATATTTTATGCTCGTTCCATTTTCTCATTTCTTTCAGCCAATTAGATATAAAATTTTTAACTAATTCAAAATCCTGATTTTATCTTGACATATATCCTTCGTCTTCAAGATTAACTTCATCTTTCCTACTGGAACGTTATCTTTCAAATCCAGGCGGAAAGAAAGAAAGAAGAGAATTGCACTTTAAATCAAGCGATTTCAAAATCCTGATTTTATCTTGATAAATACCCTTCGACGACAAGAATAACTTCGCCTTCCTTACTAGAACGTCACACCAAATCTAGACTAAGCATTATCATCTTCCAGGTGGAAAGAAGAAGAAAACCGAATTGGTAATATATCGAGCGATTCCGCGAAATTTGTGTTCATCAGACGGGAACAGAAGTACAATAGCCTACCAACTCTGAAAGCTCCCAGATGCTCTGTACTTTCGAATGCCTACCAGTCATTTTTCTGGACGAGGAATTGTGAGTCAGTATGCCATTGTCAATGGGACGTCAGAAATATCGAGATTAAGCGGCCATTGTTATCGGGGTATGGAAGGTGAGAAATTGCAGGTGAGAGTACTTGCAGAAAGTGATGGAAAGGCGCGAGATATATGGTAAAGGTGTTGATTGTTACAGTTCCGGGATGTCAGAATTTAATGATGCCCTTATAATAAGAGCAGATGCAATAGGAGCCATTGTTTTGCTTCATGTTTTAGGGGTGTAATTAAGACTTTCTGGGAATGTGTTTCAATCACAGCGCAGGTGTCTACGTTTAGCAGGATTTTGCTATACGTCTGTTCCAAAAGAATTAATACGTCCTCTGAATATATTTTAACATTAATCACAGGTATCCAGGTTATAGAAGATTAAGCTATACGTCTGTCCCATAAGAATTTAATACGTTCTTTGTGTATATTTTAACATCGATCACAGGTACCCAAGTTATAGAAGATCATGCTATTAATCTATCCCAAAAGAATTACAAAATTCTACTCGGTATAAAAAATACTTCAGGTGTGTGTGTGTGTACGCCACCTGCCGACAGGCAAAATGATCAACGGAGCTGAAAGGAATTTGGAAAAAAGGACTATTTGCCACGGTCCTTTTCCCCTCGACAAACGCTTCAGAATCCAGGCCAAACAAGCAACACACAAGACTACATTCACCGGGGACATTAGCACATTCAGACGCAACAAGCGAAGCCAAGCAAACAATTCTGTGTACTCGAAGTCTTCCTATGGTAGAGAGGAAACGGTGCTTTGACTGCGTAACAGCTAAAACACCAACTCCCTCCCCATAGAAAAGTAAAAGGTAAATTATATAGTTCAGAGAGGTTGGGGGGGAGAGCGGGTTCCTACCTTTGCAGTATTGCCCAATACCCCACCCACCCCGAACAGGGACGGCAGCCGTTGAGAAACATTTCACCCCGTTCATTGAGGCAATGATGCCTCTCGTAGGCAAAGAAGTGCGCCATTGCTGGTGATCTGTAATGCTATGCCTATGCACTCCTTTCTCCTCCTGTGTGTAAACCACACGGCGACTGCTGGAGGATGTTTTCCAGGCAGCCACACGTTTTGTTGACAAAGCCCCCCGCCATTGTTGTTGCTTGTTTATGAGTGACTGTTGTCTGGGAGTAAACGACTGAGATAATCGTGTGTGTATCACGAGCAACTTGCTGAGGAAGGGAAGGTGTGGTCTTGTTTTTGGGGATTTTTTTTTTCAACGTCGTTTTCTTTACTCGACGTGATTATATATATATATATATATATATATATATATATATATATATATATACATATATATATATATATATATATATATATATATATATATATATATATATATATATATATATATACTTAATAACAGGGCCTCATTTAAACTGTTATTAATTGTATTCATGCACAGAACAATTTTGTGTAAGTGATAAAGTTTATATATATATATATATATATATATATATATATATATATATATATATATATATATATACATACAAATATATATACGGATATACATACATACATACACACCACAGGGCATCCTCTTCTCTAACTTCACACTTCAGCTTCCCGTCTAGGAGATGAGTCGAGCGTCGTATTAGCTGTGTCACGACGCCTCTGTTACTAAGACAAATTACATCAAGACGATATGAATACCTCATTAGATCTCGGCAGACCTCCCTCACCGGAGAGCGGATATTGTCTAGTTTTATTGAGGTTTATACTATTGTCACCCTGAAAATTAGGCTATAATCTATTGTGGCGGTCTGAGATCGTACGCGTTAAAGTGTTTTATTTGTAAACACCATTATTTTGACCTATGATTCACTGTGTATTCGAGATGAACACTTGATAAAGGTACATTTAAATTGGTCTCGTATTATTGTTTCCTGGAGATTACATTACAATCTATGCCGGCGATCTGAGATTTTAAGTGTTAAAGCGCTTCATTTGTGAACACTTGTTTTGAACCATAATTCATTAAATATTCGAGTTAAACACTTGATTAAGGAGCTAAGAATCAGGATTAGTGTGATAAACCAAATTACTGTTAATAATAACACAATATGTTATCTACTTTAACCTTGTAGGTTGATTCCCGCAAAATTCCTCATTTTTTTATTTAACAACTGCGCAATAACTTCCTATATTAACAATGAGATCATTTTTTTTTTTAATCTATTATTATTTTATGGTTGGATTATGTAACATTCCTTTTTTATTTGTCACCTGCACAAAATCATGATCTTTAATCAAAATAGGACGTATCCATTCATTTTACAGTTACAAGGCTAAAGGTGGGTGAGTGACCCCATTATTAAATATATATATATATAATATATATATATATATATATATATATATATATATATATATATATATATATATATATATATATATATCTTTATATATATATATAGTGGTCCATCTATATTGAAAAAAAAAGAAATGGATAAGATTCCATTAATTTTACAGTTGGCAATAAAAAAAATTAAATTAGGCTCAATTTTCAAGTTATCTACATGTATATATTTTTGTATAATCTTACCATATCCATGGCATTACGGAAAGCCGTCAGTGCACTTCCAGTGGTACACTGTAGGCATTACTGAAAGGATTTTTGCAGCGTCCCTTAGGCCCCTAGCTGTACCCATTTTTGAGACTTTTACTTTACCTCCATTCCTTATCAATTCCATCATTCTTGCTGTTTAACCTTTCTTCTCTAATCACTGCTTGTTAGTGCAACTGTGAGGTTTCCTGCCAGTTCCATTTTTAGATCCTTATGCTTCATCTCATTTATTTTATGGATCTCTTTATCTTGCTGTCCAGCTACTCAACTCCTTTTCACTGTCTCGAGCTCTGAATGGCCGAAAGTGCCTCAGAGCTTGACTTGACAGCCTAAATTTCAAAAAAATAAAATTTCAGAATTTTTGAAAAAATCGACTTTTTTTTTCCATCAAGATGAAATCCTTTCACAGGAGCTGTCGTCCTTTCAAAAAGAACAGAGAACTGAATCGGATCAACCTCGCTCCCAGAAATGTTCCCAAGGAAACGTATTACTTTCACTCTCATAGCAAAACTTCCCCTGCCACAAAACACAGCGCAATTTAAGGACACGCCAATAACGAGGTCAGGTCATCAGTGGTACCGAAGGGAATGTCATTTTTCTTCGTTACTGAGTTCATTTACTTGTGCGTGGCCTCCGGCAAGGTAATGTATCTGATTATGTTTGTCAGTTTGCTACGAAGATCATGTACAAGAAAGTTGTATGTGGATTTTTGCGAAAGTTTTATGCAAGGAAAACTTCGTGACTGGCTTGTTGTCTACAAATTTGAGAGGCTGAATTTTTTTATAAATCAAACAAAGAGTATATCAATATATTTTTTCTTTGTGTGATACAGACAGTCTTCGGGTAATTTTCTCCACATTTAGGCAAGCCGTCTTCCAGTCCAGGGCCTGATTCCCTTAGCCACTAGGTTCTATAAAAGTCAGCAGAACGAAGGTACCTTGGCCAGCTTCAGGACTGTATATAACCATTATTTTTTGAAGGCAGGTTGAGAAAAGACATTTGATAATATTTATTTATTAAAGATACTTTCATGAAAGTGTGGATCAACTATGCTACTTTGCAGTACCTGAAAACTTTCCCTAATTTCCTGAAATATTCTTGACTGCTAATCTTGTCACCTATTTATTTGTTCATTTGTTTCTCAAATATTTCAGTTTCATTTGAATTTTACTGTTCTACATTCTGTTACATTTTTTTTTTTTTAGAAATGGGCTCTTTATTAACAAGGGCTTTCGATGGATATATATACATATATATGTATATATGCACATGTATATAAATATATATATATATACATATATATATATATATATATATATATATATATATATATATATATATATATATATATATATTATGCATATATGCATATAACATATATATATGTATATATATATTTCATATACATATATAACATATATATATGTGTATAAATATACATATATATGATATATATACATGCATACATATGTATGTATATATATATATATATATATATATATATATATATATATATATATATATATATATATATATATATATATATATATATATATATATATATATATATATATATATTATAAACATATACATACACAGACACACACATATGCATATAACATACATACATACATACACTCATATACAATACACAAGGACGTTGTCTCCACTCACTGACCAACTTAAGAAAGTCATTACAAATAACGCTGGCAGCCGTTCGATTTCCCTTCGTCCTAATGAGAGAGGAATTTGTTCCACCCCGGAGGACCAATCTTCTTCTTCTTCTTCTTCTTCTTCTTCTTCTTCTTCTTCTTCTTCTTCTTCTTCTTCTTCCCCTTTCCCGCAGGAACCCTCCAGGGTATCCTTCTACATCCGGCTGTCCATTAAACTGTCGCTTTAGCGCCGACGAAGTCGCGGCAGAGTCGCCGTTGCGTAATGAGAGCATGTGCCTCTTCGCCCGGAGGGCCGAAGGGCCCCTTCCCTCTCTCTGTCTCTGTCTCTCTCTCTCTTACTTTTCTCTCTTTCTCTGTCTGTCTGTCTCGTCTCTTTCTGTCTGCTTGTCTGGCTCTCTCTCTCTCTCTCTCTCTCTCTTTCCTCTGTGTGCCTGTCTCTCTGACTCTCTTTTCTGTGTCTGTCTCTTTCTTTCCCCCCCCTCTCTCCCTCTCTCCCTATCTCTCTCTCTCTCTCACCCTTCTCTCTCTCTCTCTCTTTTCTCTGTCCGTCTGTCTGGGTTTTGCTCTCTCTGTCTCTTCTCTTGACACCTGTCTGTTTCTCCTTCCCCCTTTCTGTCTGTCTGTCTGTCTCTTTCTTTTCTGTCCGTCTCTCCCTCTCTTTCTCATAGTTTTACTTTTCACCTGCGACATACAACAAGCCTGTTCTCCTCCTTCTCCTCTGTTTCACTTTCATTCGTTTTGTTTCCCCTTCGTCAATTTGCCTCAATTACTTCCTTTTGAGTCCTTGCCTTTGCAAAGCTTTACTTCTCTTTATTTAAAAAAGTTCAAGCGAAGATGCAATGCATTACTACCCTAGTGCTATTTTCCTTGCATTTTTAATGCATTTTTATCTATTTATTAATATATCAATTTATTTTCTTCTTTTTCAGTTATGAGATCTCTTGTTTCTGTATTTCTCTTTACCCCCTCTTACTCCATAATATTCTTTGGAAGCTCCTTGAATTTCACGTCAATGGCCCCTTTGGTGGGCTCGTTCCATATGAATGGGGTTCATCTTCTGATTAATAATAATAATAATAATAATAATAATAATAATAATAATAATAATAATATTGTCTTCACCCTATTCCAACACGACTTCTTAAAAGTAGGAGCGATTGCCTTTCGGTATTTCGTAGAAGGCGATGGGGCGAGAGCTGAAGTATTTATTATGATATGCACGTAAGAGAAAGTGGTCTCCGGATGTGGCCAGGAAGCGTACGAAGTCAGCCGAGAAGAAGAAGAAGAAGAAGAAGAAGAAGAAGAAGAAGAAGAAGAAGAAGAAGAAGAAAGAAGAAGAAGAAGAAGGTCTTCTAAGTGTATTTGGTTATCCTTTGATGAACAACAAGGCCTAGGTGGGACCTACCAAAAATCCTATTAAATGGTCAGGGAGCATACGAAGTCAGCCGAGAAGAAGAAGAAGAAGAAGAAGAAGAAGAAGAAGAAGAAGAAGAAGAAGAAAAAGAGCTTTTCCTAAGCGTCTCTGGTTATTCTTTGATGAATAGGAAGGCCTGGACGGCCTCTATGAAAAGTGATGATCAAATTGGCTCTGTGCCCAGAGATACTCAAATGGTTCCGAGGGCAATGGCTCTCAAACCCAGATCAAGAGCAATAAAGTTAAATTGGATGTAAAGGACAATAATGATATAATGGGTTAATGATATTAAAGCTTAACAGGAAGATTCAAAGAACAGTATTGACCTAATGAGCAATCATGTTCAAATGTAGTTCAGAGAACAATACTTCTCAAGTTGGCTGAAACAATATTTCTTAGGTTGGCTTAAAGTACAGCAATACTGAAATGAGACTTAGAGAACAATAATGCGTAAATAAGGTGCAATGAACGCTAATGCTCAAAGACTGGCTCAATGACCAATAATATTGAGAGGGAACTTGAAGCAGATAATGCTAAAAATATTCTCACAAAACAAGTGCTTAAATGTGACTCAAAGTACAATAATGATTGAAGACTGCTCAGTGAACAATAATTATCAGTTGTGGCTCAAAGAACACAATATTAATATTAATATTAATATTAATAATATTGAGAGAGAACCTGAAGAAGATAATGCTAAAATATGACTCACGGATGGACAGTGCTTAAATGTGACTCAAATAAAATAATGATTATAATTTGCTCAATGAAAAATAGTTTTGAAATGTGACTCAAAGACAAAGAATACTAAAAAGGAGCTCTGGACAGAATAATACTCAAAATAATGATCATAAGTTGTTCAATGAAAAATAATTTTCAAATATGGCTCAAAGAATTAAAAATAAAACAGGAATACCAGTAACGCTAAAAAGCAAATCAGAACAGAATACAACTTAAGTGTAGCTTAGTGAACAATAATGCTAAATTGCCTCCTATTATTATAGACAAAAATAAAAAAAAATGAACAACAAAAGATATCTACAGAACAATGTATCACCTCCCCATGCATAGCATACCTGGAAAGTCCTGCTGCAGCGGACTTGCCATCGAGTAGAAAGTCCGAAAGTGATTGTAACGTCTGGTCAGACTTCAGACGCTAATTTATAAAACTGGTGTGACTGCCGAGAGGGACGGTTGTTATTGCTAATAATTTTCTGTCTGGTTGGTAAAAGAGTTATTTTATTTTATTTTATTTTTTTCAGAGCTTTTACGGTTACTAAGGCACTTATTATATATAATTCTGTTTGATTGTGAGTTATTTCTAGAGTGAGGTGAAGTCGATGTTAGTGGGTTTTTGTGTCTTAAAATTCGACAGTGTAAAAAAGGCTTTATGTGGATTTTTTTGCATAAATAATATATATATATATATATATATATATATATATATATATATATATATATATATATATATATATATAGTGATGTGAAGTCGATGTTAAGTGGTGTTTTTGTGTCCTAAAATTCGACAGTGTAAAAAAGGCTTATGTGGATTTTTTGTATATATATATATATATTATATATATATATATATATATATATATATATATATATATATATATATATATATATATATATATATATATATACATACATATGTGTGTTTGTGTATCACAGATATTTAGCCACGAATATCCTTTAATACCTAACTCATCATAAAGCCCAAAAGAAATAATAATTTCTAAGTGCTTCTGCGCCGGCCGGAATTCGAACTTGGGCCTTTGGTTAAGAAACAACGGTGAACAGTCGTCTCTGATCACCTGGATTTAAGTAACAGAGAGGGAAGTCTACCATTCAAACTTGCCTCCAAGCCAACAAAAGCGAGAACTCTGTCACTAAATGCACGTGAAAATATGGAAAAAATATAAAATTTCAGCAACTTACATCCTTTTATCACTCCTTAACCAGCCCCTACTCAATGTAACCCAAAATAAACCCTAAATTAACGGTCCTAAATACAGCAGCTGATCAGCTAATGACCATTAGAACTGCACCCACTAACCCAGACGTAGAATATAAACGTCAGGATTTGGAATTAAAAGCTTTCTTTAGTATTTGGCGGTGCTCAAATTCCCGAGTTCTTTGCTAGTATTGCACCAGCCCGGTTTTTTCGCCATGGGCCTAGGTTAGGTTGTGTTAGGTTGGGTCAGAATAGGTTAATTTTTATGTCGAGAGTACTTTGGGTGTGGGAAACATAATGAGATTCTCTTCAAGAAAATTCTATGGTTAGTTTTTAAAATGTAGCGTCCCGCTTTTTTCCATGGAAAGGTCTCGGTACTCGGTTACATCTCGGGAAAATGCTGACGGGGCAGAATGAGTGGTCAGGGAACGGAGAGACCTCAGCGAAAAGAAAATGCGGTTTGTTGGTTAATTTAACGACCTGCAGACGATCGAAGGCGTGGAAGCACTTCGAGGTACGGGAGCCTAATGAATTTGTGGCTCGAGGTGTGGGCGTGGGCCGTTTTCATTAGCGGAATCGTGTTCCATACCGGTCCTAAACCGAGATCTTTCGTTCGTGGTTGTATGACCGGCTTGGGAGGGAGTGATATGTAAAGTTTAAGTTTAACTAAATTTTCTTCAAAGAGAGAGAGAGAGAGAGAGAGAGAGAGAGAGAGAGAGAGAGAGAGTCTTAAAATTATGTATAATTGTGAACCAAGACCTTTAACAATACCCATTAAGATTAACAGGAAAGAGAGAGAGAGAGAGAGAGAGAGAGAGAGAGAGAGAGAGAGAGAGAGAGAGAGTGTCTTAAAATTATGCATATTTGGGAACCAGGACCATTTACAACACACATTAAAATTAACTGGAAGAGAGAGAGAGAGAGAGAGAGAGAGAGAGAGAGAGAGAGAGAGAGAGAGAGAGAGAGAGAGAGAGAGAGAATATACTTTCCACTGACAGCAAAATTTTTTACGCCATACTTTTTGTTACCTTACACTTTCTTAATATTGTGCAAATCTTATTCTATTTTTGTATAAGATAGGTATATCTTCTGATACTGATAGTATTCCTTTAGCCAATCATGTGAATATAAGTAAAAAAATTATGAATAATCATATAGCTTTCGAAAAATATTATCAGTCACAAACATGGCTACAAAACCATCCAGGAACTACTAATGACTGATTATTAACTCATTTGCCTAAATATTAAAAGTATAAAAAACAATATAGTAATCATAAAGTCATACTTTTCCCTTAATCATTGAAAATAAGATTCTTGTAGTCAAATAATGATGAACGAAATTATCCAAATTTTTTTAATATTCCTTAATATTGAAATCATTTCATAATGCAAAATTACGCAGATGAACTTCAATAAAAGACAAGTAAAATATGCTCAGAAGTTTCTTCGGCGTAATCGAGTTTTCTGTACAGCGTATAATCAAGGCCACCGAAAATAGATCTATCCTTCGGTAATCTCGGTATAATGCTGTATGAACCGCGGCCCATGAAACTTTAACCACGACCCTGTGGCGGCCTGTCCTATATCGTTGCCAGACGCACGAGTATGGTTAACTTTAACTTTAAATAAAATAAAAGTACCGAGGCTAGAGGGCTGCAAGTTGGTATGTCTGATGATTGGAGGGTGGATGATCAACATACCAATTTGCAGTCCTTTAGCCTCAGTAGTTTTTAAGATCTGAGGGCGGACAGAAAAAGTGCGGATGGACAGACAAAGCCATCTCAATAGTTTTCGTCGACAGAAAACTAAACCCAACGAGAAAACAAAGATCGTCAGTGACATTTACGAGAAAATAACTGACAGTAATCTTAAATTAGGTGTTCATCTAATTTCCTGGACTGGCTTCACATCCTCTAAATTCCTCACAAACGAGTTTTTTGCAGAGTCTACCTGCAGCCATAGACAATGACTGAAAGGTTAACGGGGAGTCTATATATAAACCTGACGTCGTAAGACCAGATTCTGAGTTAAAATAAGCTCTCTAGAGCGGTTACTGGAAAATCTGGGTTGTGTCGATTTGAGGACTGGAATGTGGTGTTTGGAATTCACGAATCCTCTGTTGTTTAACTTCATTCCAGATGAACATCAGAAACCACATTATTATTATTATATTATTATTATTATTATTATTATTATTATTATTATTATTATTATTATTATTATTATTATTATTATTATTGGTGAAAAAATCCACAGTGGTGTAGGTGTAAGTATAAATTTTTGATTGAGAAGGAGAATCGAACAGATTCTCGAAAGCTCCCTTCTGTATATATTTCTAAAATATATATTTATATCTACACCACTGTGCATTCCGTCAGCATTTTAGTGATTCATGCTATTATTATTATTATTATTATTATTATTATTATTATTATTATTATTATTATTATTATTATTATTATTCAGAAGATGAACCCTATTCATACGGAACAAGCCCACCACAGGGGCCTTTGACTTGAAATTCAAGAAGCTTCCAAAGAATATTATGGTGTTCATTCGAAAGAAGTAACAGAAGGTAACGGAAAATACAGAAAGAGGAGATCAGTTATCAGGAGAGCAAATAAATTAACAAGTTAATAGATAAATAACTAAAAATGTAAGTAAATTATTAAAATACAAGGGGAATAGTATTATGGTAGTAATGCATTGCATCTTCGCTTGAACTTCTGAAGTTCCAATTGCACGACACTCTCAGGGAGACTGTTCCACAGTCCATAGGTGTGAGGAATAAAGGACCTCTGGAACTGAGAGGTTCGACAGGCAGAACAATATATAGCAGGACTTTGTTTTGATCCGGATAAAAATAAATAAAGAAAGTATGATTTTCAAATAAAGTGGCCCTCTAAATCCAAATATCTAATTTAGAAAAATAAAACTTGAATTGTAAGAAGGGTTACAGTTGTAAAAAAATGAAGCTTGCAATAGAGAAAACATTCACAGAATGAATTTTTAGTTGAAAACACTTCCAAGAAAGTAGATTCCTCTGATGAAAGAACTTCTAAACACTGAACATAATAAAAATAGAACTAAAAAAAATTACACTTCAAAAAAAGTCAAGTTTTCCTTAGGAAAAGCTTTCAAAAATTAAACCTTGCAACGGAAAATCCCCTGAAATGAAGTAACTTCCTACAAAAAATAGTAGTCTCGTCCTACGAAGAATTAAAAGATAAGGTTGATAATAGAAAACTTAAAAAGATAGCACTCGCAACAGAAAACAAACTTCCCAGCCTGAAAACTTCTAACAAGAGCATGACGACAAAACAGCCCTAATATTCACCCAACTAACCCTGAGTCCATGCATGAGGTTTTCCATTCCAGAACCCCAGAAGTGCAAGAAAACTCACTCACTCACTCGATCTGTCCAATAATCCTTCCAGGGACGAAGCTGCTGCATTCCAGCCAGGTGACCTACACCTGTTAATCACGGGACAGGATGCGCTTGACAAAACCTCCAGCTCCACTTTCAAGGTGAATAAAATCAAGAAGAGCGAGAGTGAATTTTGGAGGAGGCAAGAAGCGAATGTAAAGTAAGTTTTTCTATTTTTTTTTTTGTTTGTTTCAAGACTGGCATTCACCCCACACCCCAGGAGGAGGGGAAGGGGGAGGAGGAGGAGGAGGAGGAGGAGGAGGAGGAGGAGGAGGAGGAGGGACTCTTAAGTCAAGAAAGGGAGAGGAAATGGGGTGATGGCAAAGTTAGTTAACCGGGTGATGGAACGCAAACTTGGAGTTCATAGTCGCTGGTAAAAGGACGAGAGTGGGAGAGAGGGAGGGGTTGAGGTAAGGAGTGAGGAGTGAGGAGGGAGGGAGTGAATTGATTAAGCAAGGAGAAGGAGGAGAGGAGGTGGAGAGAGAGAGAGTGGAGAGGGGTGGGTAGGAATGGCTAGGTTAGTAGTTACGCGGGACGAAGAAAAGGTAGGTAAATTTCTCTTCTGCCGGCACCATCTTAGAATCCAGCACCTTTTCAGTTCTTCCTGATAAATTCGTTATTAACATTCCTCCCCGCCCCTTCTAAATCCACTCCTATAGGATACCGCCATCCTGAGGAGCGACATCCTTCGCCCTAATATCCAAATCGATAATCCTAGCATCCTATTGTCAGCAATCTCTTTGACGTTGAGGGACTCATGAAGCATGTGCGGATATCTCCGGAATCCTTCCCTTTCGAAGGGCGCTGGAAGCGAGTCTGGTTGAATTCCTGCTTGGTCTCTCTCTCTCTCTCTCTCTCTCTCTCTCTCTTTCTCTCTCTCTGTGGCATCATCCTGCGATGGACGACTTTCTCTCTCTCTCTCTCTCTCTCTCTCTCTCTCGCGTAGCTGTTACTAGTTAACCGGAAATGTTGTCTTGTAAACTGTTTGACTTTAGAATGACAGCAAAGATGTTTTATGGAATTTCATGCTTAACGGGAATTATTTCTCTCTCTCTCTCTCTCTCTCTCTCTCTCTCTCTCTCTCTCTCTCTCTTCCTTGTTACTAGTTAACCTAAATTGTTGACTTGTAATTTAAATTGTTTGACTTTAGAATGACAGCAAAGATGTTTTATGGACTTTCATGTTTAACGGGAATTCTCTCTCTCTCTCTCTCTCTCTCTCTCTCTCTCTCTCTCTCTTTTATTTCACCTTGTAATGGATATTCTGTAGTTTTTCTTCAAGATTTGCTCTCTTTGTAAATCTGTATTAAAGAGAAAACTCTCAGATATCTGACAAAACTGTCACTTTTTACTTTTATGAGAAAGATTCAAATATATAAATAATTTCTTTATTGATTAATATGAATCAGTTTTTTAAATATATTGTAATTCTAATAATCTCCAGACTCTGGAGATAATGTTCTATATTGCATATGATGTGATAATGATGGTTGTACTAATTTTAATATTAAAAATATTATCCTTATAAACGTAATATTCAATTATAACTGTAATTATTATAATGGGAAATACTGGAAGAAGAGATAACTTATCAGAGAAGGAAAAAAATAAATTAGGAAAATAATAAATAAATGGATAGAACTGTGA
>NC_089797.1:167500-170000 GCF_040412425.1 Macrobrachium rosenbergii
AAGGCAATTAGACAATCATTAGTACTATCATAAAATACTATCAAAAAGATACTACGTTACTTACCCAGACCCTCGTAAATTCCTTTTCTCGATGACTGGCAAAAACGGAACAAGGTCGAGCTAAAGATATGAGGTTGCTAAGTGAAGAGGAAACCAAAAAAGAACGAACAAAAAATAATAAAAAAAAATTAGAAAGCAAAAAGCGCTTCGGTCTAGCGAAGAATGCTGAACGCTCTCTTACTGTGGGCCTCTCAAACCAAATTGTAAGCGTTATCTATCTATCTATCAATATATCTATCTATCTGTCTATCTATTTATCTATCTGTCTATTTACATATATATATATATATATATATATATATATATATATATATATATATATATATATATATATATATATATATAAATATATATAAATTCATAGATAAAATGCTAGATATGACCTGTTCACATTAGACTCAAAAACCATCCCAATTCAGGTTTCGAGTTCATTCGCCCATTAGTCTCAAACTAACCTTAACCTTTCAACTTAATTCTTCTTCTTCTTCTTCTTCTTCTTCTTCTTCTTCTTCTTCTTCTTCTTCTTCTTCTTCTTCTTCTTCTTCTTCCCGGGCAGACGATTCTGCACTGTCATCACGGTGAGTTTGTATTTCATTCATAAACTGGTACTGGGAAATCAAAAATAAAAAAGTGAAAAATTATTCAAAAATGAAACTGGTAAATCTTGATGTCTGAATTTTCTTTTGTATTTTTCGGTTCTTGAATGGGATTACGATCTCATTATGATATTGAAAGTTGTTTATAGTAACTGTTTAACTGTTGTATTATGAACAGATGAAATTGCTTATAAGATTAAGTTGCTAAGTTCAGTTTTTTATTTGTTTTGTCTTTTCAGTTACTTGCAAAATAAATTTCCTGGAATGACGTTATGTATATCATGTATTACTTTTATTCAAATTATGCATAACTGCCTATCATTAGACCCCAAAAAGACCTAAGAATAATTCAGCATCTGAAGAAAAATCTATTCAATATATGGAGAATATGTCTATGGCTAAAATAAGGTCATAATTTTTTTTTTGTATTTTTTTCATAATTGAGATAAAATTCCACTCGTAAAGATAAACAGGTAAAAATTGTCACTTGTTAAAATGTGCAAGTATGTGTGTATAGATAAAATCAGTATTCATGATTTTTTAATTTTTATTTTTTATAATTGAGATAAAATTCCGCGCGTAAAGAAAAACGGGTAAAATTTGTTGCTTGGTAAAGTATATAAGTAGAAGATATTCAAGGAGAATATGTCCATGGCTAAAATAAGTATTCATAATTTTTTTCTGCATTTTTTAATAATTGAGATAAAATCTTCAGAATAATAATAATAATAATAATAATAATAATAATAATAATAATAATAATAATAATAATACGTAAAGAAAAGGAAGGTAGAGGCAATCACTTGATAAAGTTATATAAGCAGAAAGTATTCAAGCTAGGAGAATAACTATAATTACGAGAATGAAAAATAAAGCGATTATCCGATCAAAAACAAATCCAGCCGTACTCAAATGAAAGTGAATTCTTCCATTAATAAGTTAAGAAACAAAAAGGTCGATTGAGACAACTCTCTAGAGTTCCTTTTGCTTTCTTGTCTTGTCTCAAAACTTGGTGTGTGTGTGTGTGTGTGTGTGTGTGTGATCATTACTCATGAATGACGCATTCATGGCTTTTCCTGCATGAAAGTGAATGAAGTCCATTCGTCTTTCAAATTCTTCTAGCCTTTCTCCGGAAATAATTATGTAGGTCTGGATTGCAACGCCATGAGTTGGTTTCACTTTCTACCTGTGAGGGAGGAAGGATAAGGATTATTGTATATATATATATATATATATATATATATATATATATATACAGTATATATATGTGTGTATATATATACTGTATATATATATATACTCGTATAGATACTGTATGCAAGTGTATACGTATATATATATATATATATATATATATATATATATATATATATATATATATATATATATATATATATATATATACATATTAAAAGCTGGCATTGTTCTAATAATATGTGTTGTCTATCATTAACAAGAGATATCATTACATTATAGTGAATGAATTATACAAATATTTATTCAGCTTATTCAATATTTTTATTTTGCAAATTCCTATATTGTCTCTAAATTATATCGTCATAATTTTTACTTATTATCTTACTTATAGTCAAATAAACATTAACAATTGTTTATGTGGTGATAAGTGATACAAATTCTAAAATTAAATTATTATTATTATTATTATTATTATTATTATTATTATTATTATTATTATTATTATTATTATTATTCAGAAGATGAACCCTATTCACATGGGACAAGCCCACATGGGCCATTGACTTGAAATTTAAGTTAAAAAAAATATGACGCTCATTAGGAAGCAAGGGAAGGTAAATTGATATACAGAAAGAACAAATCTCACC
>NC_089797.1:175000-230000 GCF_040412425.1 Macrobrachium rosenbergii
CTCTCTCTCTCTCTCTCTCTCTCTCTCTCTCTCTCTCTCTCATATTCTCCTTATGATGATGATCATCATACTCTAGTGAAGTCTCTTTTCTTTGTCATCCTCTCTCTCTCTCTCTCTCTCTCTCTCTCTCTCTCTCTCTCTCTCTCATGATCATCATCATACTCTAGAGAAGTCTCTTTTCTTTGTCATCCTCCTCTCTCTCTCTCTCTCTCTCTCTCTCTCTCTCTCTCTCTCTCTCTCTCTCTCTCTCTCATATTCTCTTCATGATGATCATCATCATACTCTAGTGAAGTCTCTTTTCTCTTTGTCTCTCTCTCTCTCTCTCTCTCTCTCTCTCTCTCTCTCTCTCTCTCATATTCCTCAAAATGATGATCATCATTATACTCTAGTGAAGTCTCTTTTCTCTCCGATATCATCTTTATTATCCTACTCCATTTTTTTTTCCTCACAAACCTTCCCCCATTTGCATTTTACCCTCTTACTCACACTTCCTTCTTAGGCAGACTTCTCTCTTAGGGCAGTCTTGAAAGCTGGGATTAACCAGACCATCATGGAGTCTCCTTTTTCCTCCTCCTCCTCCTCCACCCCCCCTTCTCATCCCCCTCTTCCTCCTCCTCCTCCCCCTTCTCCTCCCCCTCCTCCTCCTCGTCATCCTCCTCCTCCTCCTCCTCCTCCTCCTCCTTTTTGTTTTTATTCTTCTTCTTCACCATCCTATGAAATTCAGGCTGCCAAGCCAAGCACTGGGGCACTTTCGGTAATCCAAAGGTAAGACAGTGGAAAGAGAGTTAGAGTGGTTGGATAGCAAGATAAAGAGTGCCAGAAAATAAGGGATGTTGAGTGCAAGCAATGTGGAACTGGGGAAAAAACTCCTCAGTTGCACTGAGGAGTAATTGGCTTCATAGTTAGAGGTGTTGGACAGCAATGGAGGTAGAGTAAAAGGCTAGAAAGTGTTTGCAACTATGGGCTGAAGGAATGCTGCAAACACCCTTTGATAATGCCTACAGTGTACCACGTGAGGTGGACTGACGGCATTATCCCCGGACGGGGTTCTTCTTCTTTTTCATAGGGAATATTCCTAAACGATCTTTCTAAGAAACACAAAACTGCTTTAACATATCGTCTATGATGCATTCTGTAAATGGCAGTAGGTTTGTAAATTGTCCAGTTTCAGAGGAAAATGGCTCCACGTTTTCATCTTTTTGAGAACCTTAGGCCAATAGGTCTGGTAACTTAAATGTCTATTTCTAACCCAGTTCCACATCTGCAAATGTGAGAATTTTGGGTTTTTATTTGAGAATTAACATACCTTTCCATATTTTTGTGAACCAAAAGGCTAGTAGGACAGGTAACTTAAATGTCCATATCTAACCCAGTTCCAAATCTGCAAATGTGAGAATTTTGGGTTTTCTTTTGAGAATTAACATACCTTTTCATCTTTTTGTGAACATAAAGGCCAATGGGACAGGTAACTCAAATATCACTATCAACCCATTTCCAAATCTGCAAATGTGAGAATTTTGGGTTTTCTTTTGAGAATTAACATAACTTTTCATCTTTTTGTGAACGTAAAGGCCAATGGGACAGGTAACTCAAATATCATTATCAACCCAGTTCCAAATCTGCAAATGTGAGAATTTTGGGTTTTTATTTGAGAATTAACATACCTTTTCATCTTTTTGTAACCTAAGGCCAATGAGACAGTTTTTATTTGAGAAAGACAGTATTCACGTGGAAAATGACCCCCTTTTCGTCTAATTAAAATGTGGAGAAGGAAGCCGCTGAACTCATTCAATCCTCGGGTCTCTGATTTTCCCAGAGTCAATTGACAAGGAGGCAACCTATCATCTGTGTTTCCTGGGCCACCAATGATTTTGTTCCTTTGTTTTCTTTTGGGGAAAGGAATTCAGACTTCAAATAATCATGCTCATTTATCTAATTTATTTGTTCTTACGCTGATCATTATTTTGTTCCTTTGACTTCCTTTGGCAAAGGAATTCAAGCTTCAGTTACCCATGTAAGTGTATCTGACTGATTCGTTCGTTCGTGGTAAGATAGATTTGCCCATGCAGTAATCAAAGGACTCAAGTTATTATTAATTTTTCTCAAGAAATCTCCTTATTCTTTTAAAGACACCAGAAAATCAGGCAGGTTTTAGCCTTCCGGGTCCCAGCCTTTATTTTTATGTGTATATATATACACAAATATATATATATATATATATATATATATATATATATATATATATATATATATATATACATATATATATATATATATTATATATAAATATTTATATTATATATATATATATATATAATATACATACTATATATATATATATATATATATATATATATATATATATATATATATATATATATATATATATATATATATATATATATATATAATTATATCTTATCTCTTGTTCTTTGTCAGCTTAAAAAGCTGCTTAAAGGTCAAAGACATCAAACCAGACCTTGTCATTTATACATTTCCTTGACTTTTATCCACGACTTGAATAACTACTATTCATCCCCTCGTCAAATAAATCTAAAATAAACCCACCTTTTGGCAAAAGTTTGTTCAATAACCCAACTCTTGCAAAGCCTAGAATAAAAACGCTGTGAGAACTGAGCGTAAATTCACGTTATCATAATGAGACGAAGCTAAAAATGGCATTATGTAACAATAACTGCACTCTATTTTTTCCCACTTCCCCCAGAACAATACCTCCTGAAGCGAGTTCAGAAACGGAAGTAGCTGGCCCTTTGTGTTTCATTCTGTGATATTGTCATGGCGCGTTTAGGGAATGAGATGATGATTTGTCGTCTTCTTTCGTTTAGGTAAGTTTGCAGGTGATAAGAATGGGTATTTTTATATATTGTCAGTGGTGATGATGATCTTCTTTCGTGACAAGAAAATGTATGAAAAATGTACGAAAGGTTTTGTGAAGTTTAAAGCAGGTGATAAGAATGGGTATTTTTTATATATTGTCAGTGGTGATGATGATGACATTACTCACAGGAGTAGCATAAATATTATTAGTAGTGTTAAGAAAATGTATGAAAAATGTACGAAAGGTTTTGTGAAGTTTAAAGCAGGTGATAAGAATGGGTATTTTTTATATATTGTCAGTGGTGATGATGATGACATTACTCACAGGAGTAGCATAAATATTATTAGTAGTGTTAAGAAAATGTATGAAAAATGTATGAAAGGTTTTGTGACGTTTAAAACATGTGATAAGAATGGGTATTTTTTTCATATGTTGTCAGTGGTGGCAATTTGATATTAATCATTTCCATAACAGCAGAAGAAATGTATGAAGAATGTATGAAAGATTTTGTGAGATTTAAGATATGTGATAAAAATGGATATTTTATTATATGTTATTAGTGATGATGATGATGATATTACTCAGTAGTAGTATTAAGAAAATGCATGAAAAATACTTTTGTGGAATTTGAAAATATGTGATAAGAATGAATATTTTATTATATGTTATCAGTTGTGATAATGATTACATTATTCACAGGAGTAACAGAAATATTATTGTAAGTATTTAGAATCAGGAATGAATGAAATTAAAGCTAATAATTCAGCAATTTCTCAACGAAAGGTCTTATGAGGTTTAAAATACGTGATAAGAAGCGATATATTATTTAATATATTGTCAGTGGTGATGATGATGATATTACTCACAGGAATAGCAGAAGTATTATTAGTAGCATTTAGAATCAGAAATGAATAAAATGAAAACTACTAATTTTGTCATTTTCCAGCGACCTCTTGAATGACATCGAAAGTCACAAAGAATTCAGCAACTGAAATGAAGTGTCGATGAACAATGACTAGCAAAAAAAAAAAAAAAAAGCAAAGAAAAAGTAAATATAGAAAACTAACACATGTGGATTGGAATGTGAAGGAAAGCCACCGAGTTATATATACACCCAGTTAGTCAAAATTTCAGAAAAAAAAAACGAAAAGATCTAACTTTCTATATCATTCCAAGAACATACAGACAGCCAATCACACCGACAGCTAAAAGCAACTGAAAAATGAGCATGAAATCTGCATAAATCGCATTTTATACCTGCATGAAAGAACCCCAGGGTTGGTCGTCCGTAAACGTACGTTTCTGTATTTATTTTATCCTTGTGCAGCGGACCATGAAGGAGAAGAAAGAAGAAGAAGAAGAAGAAGAAGAAGAAGAAAAAAAAAGCCATCCTTAATGCATGGAAAAACTTTCTCCCCAGGAGAGGCCGCGTCAGGAGGAAGGTGAATGTAAGCTTTAATCTAGAGAAGGAATTCTTGCTAGACGCTCCACGAAGGGAAAGGGTTTGAAAAAAAAATACATTTTTCCTGCGTGTTGGTACGTTCCAGATAAGATCGTTCTCTTAGAAGAATTTTTATGAAGAGCTACACTAAGAATGGATATAATTCTCCTTTTATTTTAACCTTTTACTTACGTTTTCATCTATTTATTTATTAATTTGTTAATCAATTTTCCTATTCTAATAATTGTTCTCTTAGAAGAATTTTTAAGAAGGACTACAATAAGAATAGATATCACTGCCCTTTTATTTTAGTAATTTACATTTTTATTGATGCATTTAATAATTTGTTAATTTATTTTTTATTTTTCTAATAACTGATCTGTTCTTTCTGTATTTCCGTTGCCTTCTGTGACTTATTTCAAATGAAGACAATATTCTTTGGAAGCTTGAATTTTAAGTCAATGGCCCCTGTTGGCTTATTCCATTTGAATAGGGTTCGTCTTCAGAATATAATAATAATAATTAAGAAATGCGCATAGTAGCATGAGTCTTAGAATGGAGAAACAAATCCACAGTTATGTAAAATTATATGTACATATAAATAACTGTGGATTTGTTTCTCCAGTAATAATAATAATAATAATAATAATAATAATAATAATAATAATAATAATAATAATAATAATAATAATAATAATAATAATAATAATTCTAAGTTATTGTACAGTTTTTGGACATCAAAAAATGTGTCCTGTACTGTTTTAAAATCAAATATTTACCCTGTGGAAAAGCGAATATCATTCCTTGCCTTTGCAGAAGTGTTTGAATGCCATAACAGCTGTCTGTACATAATAATGAAAGATGGCCACAAAAACTAAGTATAATTACGCAAAAACCCTCATTAAATGCTTACATCATTACTAATGAGTACCTTGACATAATATCCCCTTGCAAAAAAAAGTAACTCCCAACGAGACAATCATAAACATTAAGCTAAACGACTCCACAGTCATCCCATGATTATCCACCGGGCGTTCGAGTCACCTCTCGGACAAACGCCGCCGCCAGCACGGTAATGTAAACAAATGGCATTCAGTCGACTTGGCACATTCCCAGTGTCAGTGTCAATGCCAGAGATGTTATCCTTCGTGAGTATCTAATACTGTCTAGTAGAACCGGTATTTTAAACGTGTCTTATCTATATATTTTCTACAAGGATTTGCTGAAAAGAAGATTTAATCATAAGAATTTCTCTTTAACTTTCAAAAAGACTATTTTTAGTAACATCACGACTGGTATGGTCAGGACTTTTGTTATTATGGTCGATATTGTTACTAATATTCTTTTTGTTAATGTTCTCTTTAACTTTCAGAAAGACTATTTTTAGTAACATCACAACTGGTATGTTCAAGACTTTTGTTATAACAGTCGATATTATTACTAATATTCTTTTTGTTAATGCGTTTTATCTTATTTCAATATTATTGTTGCCATTACTATTACTATATATACTATTATTACTATTACTTCGGCAACTGTTTGGGTATAGCAGATTACTATATTTATAGTTTTATCTCGTGTACCTAAATTGTGTGTATTGTATTGTCACTACTTTGTATATAGCTGAATTAAAGGTTATTATTATTATTATTATTTATTTTTTTTTTTTGGTCTATCACAATCATCCTATTGGACTGGGTGGTATTTATAGTGTGGGGTTCTGGGTTGCATCCTGCCTCGTTAGGAGTCTATCACTTTTCTCACTATGTGCGCTGTTTCTAGTAGCACACTCTTCTGCATGAGTCCTGGATCTACTTCGGCATCTAGTTTTTCCAGATTCCTTTTCAGGGATCTTGGGATTATTATTATTATTATTATTATTATTATTATTATTATTATTATTATTATTATTATTATATAGCAACATTAACGATCCTGGCAATAATGATTCTTCTTCTCTGTAAGACCTAAATACTAGTATTTCATATCTGCCACCTTACTACTTCGAACAGATGATTTTCCATGACCTAAAACCAATTAGAATGGGAAAGATGCATTGTGCTTCTCACAATACCACTTAATCCGATTTATATTTTATTATTGGTTTAAGGAAAATGATTTAAAATCTTAGTATGGTAAAATCTGATTACCTCAAATTTAAGTTTTTCATTTCTTTATAATATCTGAAACAAACTATTGGGAAGTGCTCTTTAAATATCTTTGTCGTTATTCTACACATTAATATTTCCTCTTTGAACTTTTATTTTATTTTATTAATTTTATCGAAGAATAAAATTTCCTGTACATAGTGATTACTTAAGAAAAGAAATAGAATATTTTATTCTAATCTTTATCTTTATTCAGCACTAGTATTTCCTTTATGAATTTTATACTTTCTCATTAATTTTGGTAACGAGTAAAATTTCCTGTACATAATCATTACTCATAAAGAGAAGTTGTGAATAAAACGGGAATATTTCTAAGAATCTTTTATTCTAAACCTGAAGAAAGATTGGAAAATGTCTAGTATCTAATTGAAAGCATAATTTACATAACAAACATGCAGGCACAGGGAACAAGACTGACATTCTCATAGCTCCCCCTACCAAAAAAAAAAAAAAAAAAATATAAATATATATATATATATATATATATATATATATATATATATATATATATATATATATATATATAAATAAGAGAAAAATTCAAGACAGGTAACTCTAGGAAACAAGTAACAAATGCGCCGAAGTTTCTTCGTCGCAATCGAGTTTTCTGTACAGCCGATACAGCGTATACTCAAGGACACCGAAAATAGGTCTATCTTTCGATGGTCTCGGTATAATGCTGTATGAGGCCCTGCCCATGAAACTTTAACCACAGCCAGGTGGTGGCCTATCCTATATCGTTGCCAGAAGCACGATTATGGCTAACTTTAACCTTGAATAAAATAGAAAGCTACTGAGGCTAGAGGGCTGCAATTTGGTATGTTTGATGACTGGGGGGTGGATGATCAACATACCAATTTGTAACCATCTAGCCTAGGTAGTTTTTAAGATCTGAGGACGGACAGTAAAGTGCGGACAGAAAAGATGCGGACAGGAAAAAATGCGTACATAAAAAAATGCTGACAAAAAAAAGTACTGACTGAAAAAAGTGCGGACAGAAAAAATGCGGACAGAAAAAAATGCGGACGGGCAGAAAGCCGGCGCAATAGTTTTCTTTTACAGAAAACTAAAAGGCGAAGTTTAGTAGAGATTTTTTTCTAAACCTGAAGAAAGATTGCAAAACAACGTCTCGCATTTAACTGAAAGCAAAATTAACAAACACGTAGGCACAGAAAGCAAAACAGAGATCCTCACACGCCAAAAAAAAAAAAAGGAAGAAGAAGAATGCTGCGACAGGCAACAGGAGGAAAAAGTGGAAAAGCTCCATAGAAAGTGAGTCAAATGCAGTAACAGGTTTTTTTTTAATTTTTTGTATCCGAGGGACCTGCATTGCCAGCCGCATCTTCCTCGTGAAGAGCAATTCACTCGTTGTGATTGGTAGACGAGGCGCATCTGCCTGGCTCTTCACCTGTGGAGGACCTCGAGATCTCACTTGATTAACCTGTTTTGGAGAGTGAGGTGCAGTTGGGAAAGGTGAGAGGGAGGGAGGGAGGGAGAGGGAAAGGGAGCGAGGGAGGGAGCGTGTGAGATATGATTAGGGGGGAGGGGAAGGTGTAGAAAGAGGAGAAGTTTCTAAGTTTTTTTTTAAGTTTTTGAAAGATAGACCGACGTTGTTGAGGATTCTTAGAGTTTTTAGAATCTAAGAGAGAGAGAGAGAGAGAGAGAGAGAGAGAGAGAGAGAGAGAGAGAGAGGTCTACATCCCGAATTTTTATTCGACTTCATTTACACTTATTCGGCATTTAAATTGAGAGAGAGAGAGAGAGAGAGAGAGAGAGAGAGAGAGAGAGAGAGAGAGAGAGAGAGAGAGAGAGAGAGAGAGAGAGAGTACATCAATGGTTTCAATTCGACTGCATTTACATTCATTTGGTTTTGAAGTGACACAAAGAAAGAGAGAGAGAGAGAGAGAGAGAGAGAGAGAGAGAGAGAGAGAGAGAGAGAGAGAGAGAGAGAGAGAGGCCTACAACCATGGTTGCTGTTCGACTGCATTTACATTTATTTGACTTTGAAATGACACACAAAGAGAGAGAGAGAGAGAGAGAGAGAGAGAGAGAGAGAGAGAGAGAGAGAGAGACGTCTACATCCATGGTTTCAATTCGACTGCATTTACACTTATTCGGCATTGAGAGAGAGAGAGAGAGAGAGAGAGAGAGAGAGAGAGAGAGAGAGAGAGAGAGAGAGAGAGAGAGAAAGAGAAATGAAATTTCTTAAAACGTTATTGTTTATATGTTGTGTATGTGAAATACCATCAGAGAAAGAGAGAGAGAGAGAGAGAGAGAAGAGAGAGAGAGAGAGAGAGAGAGAGAGAGAGAGAGAGAGAGAAAGAGAAAATGAAATTTCTTAAAACGTTATTGTTTATATGTGTGTGTGTTTTAATACGTGAAATACCATCAGGGGAGAGAGAGAGAGAGAGAGAGAGAGAGAGAGAGAGAGAGAGAGAATGCACTTTCGGTTACTCCCTATACCTTTCATTTTCACATCGTTAATTTGAAGGCCACAGCTACCCAGAAGGCCTAACGGGAGGCCTAAAGCACATAAAGGCAAGCACCTAGGCCTATTACCAGGTAAAAGGATATCCCAAGGCTGAGGCAGGAATTTTAAGGACTCTTTTCTCCCTCAAATTTATCTTTAAAATCTTTTTTTTCTATTTGGAGTGATAAAAAGGCTGGTTTAAGTGATATTTCCTGGTTTATTTTTAGAACAATTTTATTTTAGTGTTAGTCTAAAATGGTGAAAACTACTCTCAATTTTTCTATTTTTTTTCTCTCAGAAGTTAGTTTATTTTCAGCACGATTTGGGCGCTTATCACGAAGAATTATAACAGTGATATATATTTCTAATATCCTGAAAAATGATTTTCAACATAATTTGGGTGCTAATCACGAAGAATGATAACAGTGGTATATTTTTAATGTCCTGAAAAATGATTTTCAACATAATTTGGGTACTAACCACGAAGAATTATAATTATATTTTCTGAATATTTTTATGAACGAAATGCCTAAACTTTTGATATATTTTATTGTTTGAAAATGTTTATATTTAGTATGAATCTCATGAAATCAAAGAATGTGCAAGAAATATCACCACTAAGGGATATGATTGGAGGTCCCAAAAAAAGTCCTTTTCATACCAGTGAATAGGTCGGGTCTATTTAGGCGAATAAATGGGTATAATAAAAATGACATACAGTTGAAAAATAGGAATAATATAAATGAGCAGGAAGACAGAAATATTCGAAAGGGAAAATCAGAAAAAAGGGATGCAAATTCAACAAATAAATCATATGCAAATTACATGTTGCTTTACATGATTCCTGTATTGAACACTTTGATTTTGCTTGATTTTTTATGCAAAATAAGTTATTTTGTATCATATTTGTTTTAGTCTGGTACGTGGTCTGATATTTGTCTCCATTACAGCGCCATAATTTATAATATTGTCTGTTTTTATATTTTTCAGGAATATATTCTGTTAATTTACTTATATAAGAGATTCTGTTGGCAACAAATTGCGAGTCTTCGACGCTAAAAGATAAAAAAAATGTCTTAAATCAACCAGAAAATGAACTGGTAAAAAGTGTATATTGCAGCGCCATAATTTATCATCCTATTTTTTATATATATATATATTTTTTTCAGGAATATACTCCTTTGATATTTTTTTTATTTAATAGTTTCTGGTGGAAACTGGTACTCAAATTACGATAGTCTTCGATGTGGAAGATAAAAAAAATTCTTTAAAGAATTCAGAAAAAGAATTGGTAATATATATTACTTGATAGATTGATTTTTTATAGTCTAGCTTAACAACAACTGTAATTGCATCAATAGCAGCAATCAATTCAAGCAAAGAAAGATGCGTCAGCGGGAGCCCAGTACTGGCTCGTTTATTGGAAAGGAAAAAATAAATTAATAAATTAATGAAAAGCTAAAATGTATTAAAATGCAAAGAGAAGTTCTGTATTCGTCTTAGTAATGCATTGCATCTGAGGATTGAACTTTTGAAGTTCCAGTTATGATATGCTCCAACCATGGGGCCTCCATCTACGGACAATTACTCTGAAAAATTAAAAAAAAAAAAAGTTGATAGAAACCGTATGACGTGATTAATGGACACAGTGACAGGGATACAACTCATCCTTAGGAGCGTCATTAGTTTGAAAAAAGAGAAAAAAAGAGAATAATGCAGTTAAAAGAAAAATGTGGTCCTACTTTCTCCAGGACCAACATACGTTTGAGATGACCCCGAAAGATTTAAGTCTCTTATTTTGTCCTAATCTTGAAACCAATTCACGTTACGTAACTGGTTCTTTTTTTAGTTCATTTTTAAGGAGAAAGTGTTATTTAACAGCCTCCGTTACAGAAATCTCTGAAAAAAAAAAAAAAACAAGTTGATAGAAATCACTGACGTGATTAATGGCATGAGAAACAACTCCTGTATCTGAAAAACCAAAGAACTGAGTTAGTAATGAAAGAATTTGCTACTTTCTTAAACAAATAGTGGAATTCAAAGATTTATCATCTTATTTTCTCTTTAATCTTGACAAACCGTTAAACTGTTTCTTTTTTTATCATTTTTAAGGAGAAAGTGAATCCAGCCTCTGTTAAAATTCATCGTTGTATCACTGAAAATGATCCTTCACCAACCAAAGAATTGTCAAGAATGGACGAATTAGCTAAAGAAATTAAACTAATATTGTGATTAATACGTTTATTATTCTGGGATACTTTCTAACTTTGACAAACCAGTATAATGCTTCTAATGGATAGGAATCCAGCGCTTAAATATTCATCGTGAAAAATGATACTTATAACTGGATGAGAAAGCTTACTAAAGAAACATTTACGCAAAATAAAAACAAAAGTAAAAGTTGTAAATATCACAAATCATTAGACCACAATCGCACCCAAGAAACAGATTCTCGTTTTTACATATCAGTCCTGTCTTAAGTGAAACGGGGTCACAGAATAAACAAGTAAAATATGCGCCGAAGTTTCTTCGGCGCAATCGAGTTTTCTGTACGGCGCATAATCGAGGCCACAGAAAATAGATCTATCTTTAGGTGGTCTCGGTATAATGCTGTATGAGCCGCGGCCCATGAAACTCTCAGCCGGCCGTGGTGGCCTGTGTTGTTGCGTTGCCAGAAGCACGATTATGCCTTAAATGAAATAAAAACTACTGACGCCAGAGGGCTGCAATTTGGTATGTTTGATGATTGGAGGGTGGATGATCAACATACCAATTGGCAGCCCTCTAGCCTCAGCAGTTTTTAAGATCTGAGGGCGGGCAGAAAAAGTACGGACGGACAGACAAAGCCGGCACAATAGTTTTCTTTTCAGAAAACTAAAAGGAAAGAAATGAGGGCTGGGAGACGGGAAAACGCTCTCAGAAATATCCTCATCGGGAAAGCGAAACGCCTGATAAAAAAAATAACATCTTTAAGTGCCTGGGAAACTGTTTCCCTTCGGTGAATTTGGAAGCAGCGTTTCAGTGTATCTGGTACCTGTCTGTGACTGCTGTTTTCAGTGTAATTGTCTGTTGACGGTCTCCCTCTGGTCGTGGTTATAAAAGGAGACACAGAAAATTTAGAGAAATACGCACGTGAATGGAGCCACAGTAAAAGGTTATTTTTCCTAGGCCTTAGATATGTGGGGTAAGTTTAAATTTTTTTCCTGTTATTTGATGGAATAATTTCTATTTCTTTTATAGGGTTTCATCAACTGATTTTCTTACATGTTTTTTTTATGTAACTTACATTGATTTTGTTTTATCTTTAACTGTATCCATTGCACTTATCCTGACTGGATCTCATGACAACTCTGCCCTAAAATGGAAAACTGCAGTATCTGCAAAATTTTCCAAATTGACATATGCCACCTATTGGGGTCGTGAAACACTAATACACAAGTTACTTCAGTTTCAGAATGATTCTTCAGTGCTTTATTTAGGGGGTCCCATTTGCAGTATTTGCAAATTTCTGTAGTAAGGCAAGGGAAAACTGCAGTATCTGCCATTTTTCTCAGTTTTGTATTTTTGCAGACACTGCAGTCTTCCATTTTAGGGCAGAATGGTGCGTCCTTGATTTCAGTAGACAGAGCTTAAATAAAGCAAAAATACAGAGGAGCCTAATGTATTCTAAGATAGAATTAGATTAAACCTGCCGGTCCAAAGCTAGGATAATAGAGGCTAGTATAGTCTAGGGCAGTGGTTCTTAACTTTTTTATTACCATGTCCCCCTCTAAGAGTTGGTCCTTCCCTTTACGCCCCCCTTGCATCTATGAGTAAAATTCCCTCCCAGATTTAAAGGAAAATAAAAAAAAAAAGAGAAAGAGAAGGGGTATTTTTATTCTGTTGGGAATGAATTACTGTGACACTTGACACTGCTTCTTAACGACTCTTTTTAAGAGAATAACGAATATAATTAGAGAATTTTTAATTTTTCCCTTAGGGCTCGCGCCCCCCTTGGAAATTGCTGACGTCCTCCTGGTTGAGAACCATTGGTCTGGGGTTACAGCTAAACTCTAGAGTTGCAGTTAGCAAAAGAAGTTACTTTACTTAAACCTAATTCAATTAAACTGACAAGGAGATTCGAATGATTTATCCATTTCAATAACGAAAGACAATTCTCATCATCATATGTTACTACTGAAGAAACTTTCCCACAACTTAAAATGGTATGAAATTTTGGAGCTATTCAGGAATTAAAACTAAGTATTTTCGTAAAAACATAACACAGAAGATCTAGATTTATAAAAGTACATAAGCTTACCTAACAAATAAGAATCTGCCTGCCTAATAGACCAATCGAGGGCTCATAGCACTGCCTGTGAAAATACGCAAGGACGACAATAACTATTATTATCTCCGCCTGCGACCTGCGAAAATTGATAGGCGAGGATGTGACAGCTATCATCTGAACTTCAACAACCGTGAAATCACTCTCATTTCTTATTCATCGTTGCGAGATCAGTCTCTCATTATCTTCATACTCGTCTCAGTTTTCCGCCGTGATGACTTTGTAGAAGGAATTAGAAATATATTTTGGAATTTACGCTTGTAAAATTGAAAACATATCCTAATTCAGACGTTGTACGTTTAATTTGCAGTCATATTAATCTATTTATGATTTTATCTAACATTTATTATTCATTTTATAATTTTTTCTGATAACTGATTTCTTCTTTTTGTATTTTATATATTTTTTTCTGTACAAATCTACACTGTCCTGTAACAGGTATTTAGCTTTGTATTCAAGTACAGGACTGTTTGTATTATAAGACATTTAATTGAAAATTAAATGACGAATGCAGAAAGAAAAACGAGAATGTTTATGCTATGGATATATTATTATTATTATTATTATTATTATTATTATTATTATTATTATTACTGGATAAAAAATCCACAGTTTTACCTTTAAATATATGTGTATATACATAACTGCGGATTTGTTTCTCCATTCTAAGACTCATGCTACTATGAGTATTTTGAAATTATTATTATTATTATTATTATTATTATTATTATTATTATTATTATTATTATTATTATTATTATTATTATTATTATTATTATTATTATTATTATTATTATTATTATTATTATTATTATTCAGAATATGAATACCTATTCATATGGAATAAGCCCACCAAAGGGGCCATTGACTTGAAGTTCAAGTTTCCAACGAATATGTTGATCATTTGAAAGAAGTTACAGAAGGTAATAGGAAATACAGAAAGAAGAGATATCTAATTCGCTTATATATTAAAAAATAATCACGTAAAAAAACAGCAACTCATTTAAGCACATTAATTTATCCTCAAGTCACACGAGGCTAAAATCAAGCAAGGGAAATATGTAACATTATAACTGACAAAATTCCTCACATTACAGTCCACTCAAGCAAGGATCAAAAACCTCTTCACAAGTATGTGACAATTTATAAATGTCATATTCACATAAAGCCATTTTTCTGGCAAATACTGAGGAAAACAGCATTTCTCACTTACCCGAGAACAAATTCTTCAGCATCATTAAAGAAAGAGCTTTTTATTTACTCGACACTGCGTAAATACCACTCGTATATTCCTGTGCTGGGAAGGAGTGGATTCCTTCCTGGATGAAAAAGAAGAAGACGAAGAAAAAAAGAGATTCTTCCTGAGTAAATATTAGCTTTCTTTATGGAAGCCTGGCTTAACTTTCTCGTAACCTGTGTTATATTTTTCGTTCACTGAAATAAAAAAATTCTTCAGAATCATTCATTGAGATAAAATTTCAGATTTTTTGATGCTCCATAAAAAAAAGTTCTTGGAAGCACTCAGTAGGAAAAAAATACAAGATTTTTTGACGTTTTCTGCTCTGAATGGTTTATGAGCTGTGCTAATAGGAAAATACTTAAGGCTAAATGATAAACATACATACATACATACATACATACTTCAGAACTATTCAGGAAGAAAAAAATATAATCTTTTGACTTCTGTTTCTTCTGCTCTAAATGCCTGATTAGATGTACTAAAATGAAAGCAATTAAGGCTAAATGATAAACACACAACACGTACATACATGTATACATTCATTGATAAAAAGAACATACGATTTTTTGACGTTTTCTGCCCTAAATAGTTGATGAGCTGTGACAAAATGAAAACGATTAAGGCTAAATGATAAACATTCAACACAAACATACACATACCTGACGACCACCCCGCCTCCCCCCCAACTTTCATAGGCACACTTGTTCACCTGCCCTGAAAGAGTAGTTTTGCCTGTTGCGTAGGAAAACATTTGCCGTCAAACAGAGGGAAGGTCCTTCAGAGGATGCTTTCATTAGGGAAGTTTGTTCTGCGGCTATTTCCCTTTGCTTAAGGAGTAGATGAGTATAGGTATTGCCACTTTTAAGCCTCCTTTCTGAGTTATAGTTCGGTGACTATGAGGTCAGTTCATTTTTGTGTCCATATCGACTCTCTCTCTCTCTCTCTCTCTCTCTCTCTCTCTCTCTCTCTCTCTCTCTCTCTCTCTCTCTCTTAGCACAGATGCGTGTGTAGACTCCTGATATGCAAGCTTCCTTTGATGGAGAGAGAGAGAGAGAGAGAGAGAGAGTCTAGATACACATGTTTCCTTATGGTGCTTGAGAGAGAGAGAGAGAGAGAGAGAGAGAGAGAGAGAGAGAGAGAGAGAGAGAGAGAGAGAGAGAGAGTGATAAATTGTTCCATCCCGGTATGATGAAGATTAACTCGACGAAGCTCTCTTGTTCCTAATTAAGAGATGATGCTATTCTTTTCTCCCTCTCTCTCTCTCTCTCTCTCTCTCTCTCTCTCTCTCTCTCTCTCTCTTCACACCAGTGGCAACACACAGCAGTTTATATGCGAGTGTGTGAGAGAGAGAGAGAGAGAGAGAGAGAGAGAGAGAGAGAGAGAGAGAGAGAGAGAGAGAGAGAAACCGATCCAATATTATGAGACATGATCATGAGTAGAAGAAGGATAAGGAACGGTACTAAGAAGAGAGATCAAATCTGGAAGTAAGGAAAGGAGGAAAGGAAGAAACGATGAAAAGAAGAAAAGATGAAAGGAAGAAAGGAAGAACAGAAGAAAAGAGGAAAGGAAGAAAATAGGAAGGCAAGGAGTTACGTGGGCTGCTAAGACGGACGAACAAATACACCACAAACATAGAAAAGGAAAGCTGCTAAAAGTGAAACTCCTTCCCCTCTCTCTCTCTCTCTCTCTCTGGCTCTCTCTCACTGGCCTGGCACACACACACACACACACACACACACACAGCATCTCTTCTCTGGGAGAACTACCCTTAGCAGCCACAGCCACAGCAGGGGTTCCTTATAGCCTTCCCTGAGTCTTCCCTGAGTTCTTGGCCCTTGTTTATAGGCAACACTTTTCTCTCTCTCTCTCTCTCTCTCTCTCTCTCTCTCTCTCTCTCTCTCTCTCGCTTAAGCTTTGGAACGTCGTCGCTATATCCCTCAGCCGTGCTTGGAGAAGCTTACTTGCTTCTAATCGTGGAAAGGTATTTAATGCCATGTGGCTTTAGAGACTGAGATCTGTGAGATTTTTGTTCTTATATCTGTGGATTTTTTAGTTTTCTGGTGCTGTTGACTTTGATGATGTAATGATTCTTTTTTTTTTTTTTAACCATAAAACCAGATTTCCTTGAATGCAAAGGCAATAGGGTTTATAACCTGAGATGCATTCTTATATATATATATATATATATATATATATATATATATATATATATATATATATATATATATATATATATATATATATATATATATATATATATATATATATATATATATATATATATATATATATATATATATACATACATATATATACTGTATATACAAATATATACATATATATATAGTATATATATAAAAACTGTTTTCTGTTATTTTTAACAAAAAAACTCATTTTTTTCTTGAATATAAAGAAAATAGTTGATTAATTCGGAAATAAAAGAATTTCATTCATCCATTGCAGGAGTCTTTTAAAGCTATTGATTTTCTTGTCGTATTCCTGACCATAAAATAAATCCAATGATGAGAGAAGAAGACTCCAAAAAATACACATTATAACAGACCGACCATTATCGCAATTTATGCTCTTCATAAATTGTCATCATTTTAAAATGATTTTTTTCTCTCTCTCTCTCTCTCTCTCTCTGAACTCAGGACGTGTTTAAAAAATCTGAGTTGTAAGTTGGTTACTTCAATTGAATCACAAGGTTTCTTGTTTTTTTTTTTTTGCAAAGTTCATTACATAATGTTAAGGTCAAAGAGCACAGATGTAAACGAACTTACTAAGGGAATGCCTCTCTTGGGGCAGAAGAGCACAGGAAATACCTCTTTAGAGGTTACGTAAAATGTTTTCCCCTCACAATATTAATGATTTTTTTCACACGGGCGATTACTTTTAATAAGAATATTTCATCTTGCTGTAAAAGATGTACTGTAGCAATCTCTATCAAATTAAAAAATGACAAAAAAGACAAAATAAAAAAAAGGGTGAGGCACGCCATTCATAATATTGCATAACAAAGTCACTTGGAAATGTGGTTAACATAGTTTCAGGAACTGGTCTTTTTCTTTAACAGGTCGTCTAGCTATATTCTTATGCAGAGTACTTTCTAATAAAATGCTTGAATTATTGCAATCAGCAGCGGGGAAAAATGCTCTTTCTAACTACTTATTTTGTCTTATTCTTTTGAAAATATATTTGACATATTTTTTAACAGAATATTTATGAACGTCTTAGTATATTCTGATTTCATTATAATGATCATTGAACATATTCTACTTACCATGTTTAAATTCTTTTCAGCCAACTAGCCACATTGTCATGAAATCTCTTACCGTCACATACAAGAAATACGGTAGCGTACTTTAAGTATTAAAGGCCACTTTGATGAACGCTAACCCAATCTGAATGTCTTCTTGTTTGTACTGTGAATGTAACAGTAAACTCCTCTTCCTGAATATCAAGGCTGTTTAAGCCACTGGCTTCTGTGCAAACAAGAAGAAATGCTGGTACATCTCAGAAACTTTCTAAGGTACGTGTACCCAAATAGATACTTCACTGCTTAATTTCATGCAAACTCAAACATTCTGTAAATTATTCATTAATTCATTAATGAAATATTAGGATCCGACTTTCTGAGACAAAATAAAATACCCTCTTACGGCTTCAAGTCTATTATCAGTTGTGTCTGCTAGCACAGCACAGGCTGTTATACAAGAATTTCCACTATGATCAGGATTAACCTTTAATGTCAAGGTTGTCAGTCCACCAGTAACCTGACTGGTCGACTGAGACTGACAGGTTATCATTTGCCAGCTCGCTGTTCTCTCTCAATAACATTTGTTTTTTGTTAGGGTGCAAAACTCGTTCTTTTATCAATAGAAAACACTCACACACATACGTAAATATATATATAATTGTATATATATATATATATATATATATATATATATATATATATATATATGCATACCTATATATAATTATATATATACAGTATATACAGTATGTATATATATATATATATATATATATATATATATATATATATATATATATACTGTATCTCTCTCTCTCTCTCTCTCTCTCTCTCTCTCTCTCTCTCTCTCTCTCTCTCTCTATATATATATATATATATATATATATGTATATATATATGTATATGTGTGTGTGTGTGTGTGTGTGTGTGTGTGAGATTGTATCCTTTACGCTGATTAAGAAATCTCTTTAATTCTGATCAATCAGAATAAAATATGACTTTACTTACAACAAAACAACTTTTGCAATTTACCCCGTCAAAAAAAAAAAGAATTAATTATCGCCAGAGACGCAAACTAACAATGAAGCATTCAAATTCTTGTCACAGTCTGGAAGGGACAGACATAACAAAAAATAATAAGCAATGTCTTTTCTGGAAGTTACATTAATGCCCCGTCATGCTGAGGTCGACTTCAGAGGTCGAATACTTAATCCTATCTCCTCCATATAAGCGCATTTGAAAGGCCCGAGGGATGTCAATAGCACGGTGGGAAAACTTCAAAACTTTCTGTAGTGAAAGCTGGTTTCGCAAGAGTAGTAGAAAAGAATGTGAATAAAATATATTTAGTGTTTTGTTTTGGGGAAGTTTGGATGGTTAGAGAAAGACTTCGTGTGAATTGAAAGTCAAGGGTATATTACGAATGAAATGGATAACACTGGTTTATCATTTGGTTGGGCAAAAGATTAGATTACAGAGTTAATGAGATCCATGAAATTGCCCTTTTGGATAAGAAATGCGGTGAAAAATGTGACGTATATATATATATATATATATATATATATATATATATATATATATATATATATAATTATATATATATATATATATATACATATATATTATATACATATAGATATATATATATATATACATATATATATATATATATATATATATATTTATATATATATATATATATATATATATATATATATATATATATATATATATACATATGCATATATATATATATATATATAATATATACAGATATATATATATATATAATATATATAGATATATATATATATATATATATATATATATATATATATCCTAATAAACGAGATCTCTTCTTTCTATATTTCCCCTTACCTCCTCTTACTTATCTCTAATGAACACCATAATATTCTTTGGAAGCTTGAATTTCAAGTCAGTGGCCCCTGTGGTGGGCTTGTCCCAAATGAATAGGGTTCATCTTCTGAATAATAATAATAATAATAATAATAATAATAATAATAATAATAATAATAATAATAATAATAATAATAATAATAATAATAGTAAGTATGAAGACCTGAAAATCAAAATAAGAAGGATATGGGATATGCCAGTGGAAATTGTACCCATAATCGTCCGAACACTAGGCACAATCCTAAGATCCCTGAAAAGGAATCTGGAAAAACTAGATGCCGAAGTAGCTCCAGGACTCATGCAGAAGAGTGTGCTACTAGAAGCAGCGCGCATAGTGAGAAAAGTGATGGACTCCTAAGGAGGCAGGATGCGACCCGGAACCCCACTCTATAAAAACCACCCAGTCGAATAGGATGACTGTGATAGACCCGCCCCCCCCAAAAACAAAAAAAAAATAATAATCATTCTTTATCAACCTAACATTAAGGCCTCTCACTAGAGTAAGAATTCCTGTAATAAACATGAGAATCGGCAAATCAATAATAAGTGTATTTCACACGACGAAACACCACACATTCTCCCAACCATCTGGAAATTCTTTCTCTAACATTCCACGTCACCTTAGAAATGTATTTTTGTCCCTCGTCTCCCTGTGAAGAATGAAGAATTTTCGCTCTCTACAGGTTCCTTCACACTCATCACTTTCGTCAGCGTGACAGGTCGATTTGAATACGATGATTTCATTTGCATATGATGATTTCGGCTGACGCTTCGCATTAGGAAAGAAATGAAAGTTTGCTTTTTCTTGTGCCTGATATTTAACCTGAGGTACTTTTCACTGGATGTTATAAAAGGCGAATGGCTATTAGACATACTAGGCCTTTTTAAAGATTAAATGTACGTTACAATTGCTTACATATACTGCATTTTGTAACTCCCTATAGGTCAAGACAAAACAGTCCTTATAAAATACGAAATTGAAGTTTTATTATTATTATTATTTTATTGAATATTATTGCTGCTTCTGCTGCATTTATTTTGTAGAAGACTTTTTCTATTTTCCTTATTGCGGAATTCTTCAATAAAACCTGTTTAAAAGAGGGTCTGCTGCCAAATTATATTATTATTATTATTATTATTATTATTATTATTATTATGTTGGCCTCCTATAGGTAAAAAAGATACTCCTTATAAAATATGAAATTGAAGTATTATTATTATTATTATTATTATTATTATTATTATTATTATTATTATTATTATTATTATGTTGGCCTCGTATAGGTACAAAAAATACTCATTATAAAATATGAAATTGAAGTATTATTATTATTATTATTATTATTATTATTATTATTATTATTATTATTATTATTATTATTATTATTATTACTATTCATAATATGTTGGCTTTCTAAAGAGAGAAGGTTCAAAAGTTAACATGCAAAGCAACATTCAACAAAACAGGTCACCTTGGCCACTTATGAAAACAACGAATGAACAACAAATGATTAAAAAAACGAAATCGAAAGTATATCACCCAACCACAGGATAAAGTGGGCGTATACGGGAAAAGTAGAAAAGAAAGTGAAGAGAATTGCATTTATAAAACAAAGAATAACCCACATGAAAATGCTGAGAGAGAGAGAGAGAGAGGGACTAAAATTACATTTAGATAACAAATAACCCCTAAAACAAGTGGCCCAACCTGACTCACCCCTATAGGCAGAAGTAATGCCCGATCCTGCGCTGGGAAAACAATACGGTTTCTCCGAACCTCTAACGCAACAGACAGCTCTTGGCAAAAGTCCTCTGCGTTTCCTTACCACCTCCCTCTCCGCCCCCGACCCCCAACCCCAACTCACACCCCTTCTCAGAAGCTACGTAAAACAAAGGTCGATCTTTCTTTTCCCACCCTCGACGTATTCCGACGGATTTCCAAGCGCTTTCCCAGAGGGTCGTCTATGTCCTCGTCGAGGGAAAAGTATGGGAGTGGCCTTGGTATCGACGTGAGTAAAACAAAAGGAGTGTTTTTGCCCTGGTTAAGGGTTGGGAAGGTATGCAAGAGACTGCGAGTGTGTATATACACTCTCGTTTTGATGAGGTAATGTACACTGCGCGGTGTTTTTTTTTTTTTTTTTTTTTTTGGTGAACGCCCGTTGGAGAAATATTCATTGCATAAAAGAGTGACATACATTATGTATATGTTCACACACACATAGACACATACACACACACCTCGCACACATATATACAATATGTACATATATATAAATACATACATTCATATATATATATATATATATATATATATATATGTACATACACATACATACAACCATTATATATTCTACGTATCCTCTATAATTATTCCACTAGTGCCACATACGATATGCAAAGTTCATCTAAGAATTCTCACCTTTTTTCAATTCTTTATCCATCCATTCTTCCCTTACAGTATTTTAAATATCTTAGCACCTGACTACCGTTATACATATTTATTAGCATTTCTTGCTCAGGTCCTATTACTTCATGAAGAAGAAGAAGAAGAAGAAGAAGAAGAAGAAGAAGAAGAAGAAGAAGAAGAAGAAGAAGAAGAAGAAGAGAAATAATCCGTAAACTATTTCCAATCTTTTCACTGCAGCCTTATTTGATAACTGTCAATACTGACACCAAACATTTCTCTTCATTTTCCTTAAATATCTTGAAACCTAAACGCCTAACAAGCTTAACATAAACAATAACAACCTCTCTTTTAATCCATCATTCAAGAAATACAAATTATAGTTGGAGGAGGAGGAGGAGGAGGAGGAGGAGGAGGAGGAGGAGGAGAAAAAAGAAGAGGGACAATCTGACGAGCCGTCGACCATCCTGTGTGTGCGAGAGACCAACACTGACTTCTCCATTTGTCAACAACACCGCCGACTCTCTCCAAATAGAGGTGACACAAAAATCGCTTCTGCTTCTCCGGTCCCTTTCCGGGATTTTGGGACTCTGGGCACACATCTCGCGGGCACCAAAAGAAAGGCTAAGATGAGTGGGAAAGCGCTTGCTGCAAGCGCTTGCCCCAGTCTGAAACTTGGAATTTTAAGTAAGTGGTTAGATTAGAAGTAATTAGAAGTGATGACTGTGAAGGTTCTATTGTTTTATTACTGATGTTTATATATTATATTATTTCTAGTTTATTTTTAGGGAACCTTAATTTTTTTGTTGCATTTTTGTATTGAATATTATATGTGCATACTGTTTTTTTTCAGTATGACATTACCTTAAATTCTCCTCGTTAGTTTCCTGAAAAGAAAACTATTGTGCCGGCTTTGTCTGTCCGTCCGCACTTGTATCTGTCCGCCCTCAGATCTTAAAAACTACTGAGGCTAGAGAACTGCAATTTGCTATGTTGATCATTCACCCTCCAACCATCAAACGTACCAAATTGCAGCCCTCTAGCCTCAGTAGTTTTTATTTTATTTAAGGTTAAAGTTAGCCATAATCGTGCCTCTGGAAACGATATAGGATAGGCCACCGCCGGTCCATGGTTAAACTTTCATGGGCAGCGGTTCATGCAGCATTATACAGAGATCACCGAAAGATAGAGATATTTTCGGTGGCCTTGGTTATACGCTGTACAGAAAACTTGACTGCGCCGAAGAAACTCCTGTGCATTTTTTACTTGTTTTGTTATTGTCTTCGATACAAGAAGTAAATAGTATTTATGGCAAATAAATACTATAGTAAATAGCAGTAAATAGTATTTACAGCAGCAACAGCAGTAATGACAGCAATCACCTTCAATATAAAAAAATAACTTAGATAATATTAATTGAAATGATTACATCTCACTTAAATTGAGTAATGGATGTCTCATAATTATACTGATAATTGGAAAAATTACATCCCACTTAAAGAGAGTGATGAGTCTCATAATTATGAAAAGAAAAATAAATAAAAAGACATATAGATCATTGCCTATTTCCTCCAATCTGCTTGGATCAATAACCGCAAATTTCCTCTCTCCACAAATCCAAGTCAATAAAGAAAGTGAAATATGTTTGAGTCGCAATTATACATTTCCTTTACCAGGAAAAACTATTTAGAACATTCCATTCGATGCTATCTTGGTGCGCTACCAGGGCTTCCTGTTGAGTTTAATTAAAGCTGTACGTATCTTTTCGTAGGTAATTTATTTATGAGTTAGGTATTGCACAAAACAGATGCATTACTATGTACAGACATAATAGTTGAATGGTATCTGAAAAGAAAACTATTGTGGCGGCTTTGTCTGTCCGTCCACACTTTTTTCTGTCCGCACTTTTTCTGTCCGCATTTCTTTCAGTCCGCACTTTTTATCTCCGCCCTCAGATCTTAAAAACGACTGAGGCTAGAGGGCTGCAAATTGGTATCTTGATCATCCACCCTCCAGTCATCAAACATATCAAATTGCATCCCTCTAGCCTCAGTAGTTTTTATTTCATTTAAGGTTAAAGTTAGCCGTAATCGAGCTTCTGGCAACGATATAGGATAGGCCACCACCGGGAAGAGGGTAAAGTTTCTTTTCAAGGGTATCTGGGCCAGCAGTGAGACAGAAAGTATATTGCAGTAATTTGTGAAATTATGTGTACACTGTGTAGCCATTTGAAATTACCTTCATTTATTAGGCTGGCAAGACAGTATCATTTTTCCTTCAACCTAATTTCTTACTTACAAATTTATAACATTTAGGAAGCACTGAACTTAATTAATCGTGGTGCATTAAGTGGCTGATATTTAATAAGTGAAATGCAGCCACTATTCATTCAAATTTTAATGTAATTTTTATTGGTATGGTAAAACTAGTATAAAACATTTAATACTCTTTACTTCCTTTCAAGATCTGATTTGATGCCTACCCACTTTGAAAATGTTACTACTTTCTAAATGAAATTAAATGAATATTTACTAAATTTATCAAACTGTATAGTAATAGGAATAAGTTATTTGACAGTGTTCATGATTAACCTGTATGTGAAGAAATTATATAAAAACACACGCAAATATATATATATATATATATATATATATATATATATATATATATATATATATATATATATATATATATAAAGTTCTTTTCTTATAAAAAATCTGACTTCCCCTGTTAATATCTAATGAAAATTATCATAACTGTGACAACTTTTCACTTTGTCATTAATTACAAGTCACTGAGATCTCTTGATTTAAAAGGCTGTCCAGGATATTTCAACCACTGTAAAGTTAGACTTGGACAGCAAACACAGTTATAAGGTGTAAAAATCTGTTCAATATTTGTGTTCTGGTGGTCTGCGAATTATATTTGTCCATTGAATTTCGACACGTATTATAAAATTTCAAATGCCTAAGACGAAAGTGAAGAAAAAAAAAAGATAAAAAGAGGCTAGGGGAATCAAAAGGTTTATAAAAAGCAGAAACATAAGTTCCCCCATCCCCCCAAAATAAAAGGAGGGTGTTGGTTAAGGGGTTTCATAACTTATCTTCCAGTAAATTGTACCTGTTTACTGCATTTCGACACGCAATGTATAATATCAAATGCTTAAGACGAAATAGAAGGAAAAAAAGGGTATAGACAATCAGAAGGTTTTTAACAAGCAAGGACACAGTTCCCCCCACCCCCCCCCTCAAAGAAAGGAGGGGGAAAGGTTTGGGGAAGGGGTTCCGGCAAATTGCATTGTACCTATTCACTGCATTTCGAAACCGAGAATATAACTTCAAACGCCGAAGACGAAAGAGAAAAAAAAAATAAAGAGGAATAAGACAAGGATAGTTAAATGACTTCTAACAAGCAAGAGCAAAAGTCCCCCCACCCTCCCCGAAAAGAAAGGAGGGGGGGAAGGGAGGGGAAGGGGGTTGGGGAAGAAGGGGTCTTAATCTAAGCCACCAGCCCAATCCCTACCTTCTGTCTAGAACCATAAAAGCCGAGCGATCGACTCTTGACTCTCAATGAGAGAGAAAGTCTGGTGGTGGGCCAGTCTCTCTCTCTCTCTCTTCCTTTCCACTCCTCCTCCTCCTCCTCCTCATCCACCTCCTCCCTCTTCATCTACTTCCTCTTAGGGTGCCTAGTTCGTTATGTATTTCGGTTTATCCTGGCCTATGGTAGAACCAGTCGACCGCAGATGGTGCGCGCCTGTATAGGGGAGGAGGGCCGGCCCGTAGAGGAGGGGATGGCTAATTGGTTAGTGGCTGGTCTGACCAAAGTTATACGTGAGAAAGTTGTTTGTGGTTACAATGTAGTTACTCTCTCGTTCTCTTTGTAATTATATAATAATAATAATAATAATAATAACAGCAGCATGAGTCTTGAAATGATGAAACAAATCCACAGTTATGTATGGTACAAATATAATTAAGAATAAATCTCTACAGAGAGCTTTCGGGAATCTCTTCGATTCCCAGTTTCAACTGAAAAGAGGAATCGAACAGATTCCCGAAAGCTCTCTGTAGAGATTTATTCTTAAGTATATTTGTACCCTAAATATCGGTGTATTTTTTCTCCAATAATAATAATAATAATAATAATAATAATAATAATAATAATAATAATAATAATAATAATAATAATAATAATAATAATAATGTCACTTATTTCAGGTCAGGGCCATATACAGAGATAAAGAGTTTATAAATAATACAATACATAAAATCAAGAAACACTGGATAAGAAGTTATAGTAATAAATGGCTACAACCAAAGACAGTGAGAATAATAATAATAATAATAATAATAATAATAATAATAATATATATATATATATATATATATATATATATATATATATATATATATATATATATATATATATATGTATATATATATATATATATATATATATATATATATATATATATATATATATATATATATATATAAACTAGCTTTGTGGAGTAATATATTATTTGTAAATGGTGACGTTTCTCTGTCAGTCTGTCTGTCTCGCCTAGTATCTGTCTCGCTCACAACTGGACAACCCGCGTTCGAATTCCCGAACATGGAGAAGAAGGACAGAAGTGCCTTTGTTGCCCTATGCAGTGAATTAGGTACGTGGATGTTAGTTAAATGGTGTGAGTTTTAGCTAGTGTGGAGAGAGAGAGAGAGAGAGAGAGAGAGAGAGAGAGAGAGGAGTATTCATTGCTCTTTCAAATGTATACCATCAAAACGGGAGGCCCTCGACGAGGTAATCCTCATTTTAAGAGGGAGAAATCATTCATGAAATATCCTCTCTCTCTCTCTCTCTCTCTCTCTCTCTCTCTCGTTATGATTCATGTCCAGTTCCATTAAGCAGAGAAAGTGAAACTGGGCTGTAGGACATAACTCATATCGAAACGGATTTATTTAGCATCCCTCTCCAAATTCGATCGTCTAAAATCATTTATTTTCGTTTTTATTCATTTAATTTTCTGTGGATTGTGAGATTACATATAAGTTTATTTACTTGAAATATTATTTTGATTGCTCGTTTTTTCCTAAATAAACTCAAATTTTACGTTAAAGTGATATTAAGGTATAGCGTATTGACAGAGGAATGAGCGATACATTCTGATACCCTAAGCATCCTCAATACGAGATCTTATTATGAATGACAGACACTTCTTGTCCGAAAGGGCGCTTTTGGCTTTGATTTTCTACCCATCCATAGATTTTATCGTTGCTTCTAGAAATTATCTTTCATTCATTCTCTTATTAAAGCAATATAACGAAGCTCTTTCTGGATTGCATTATGATATGCATCTTCCAGGAATTTGTTCGAAATTACGAGGATTCTTAAGACGAAGCCAAACGTTCGGACGATTTACGCTCCTCCCACACTACCATCTCGGGTTTCATTCATCTCGATCTCTCTTGGCCCATCCTCCTGGAAGAGACTCTGACTGACTCTTATCCTATTATTGGCTTCGAGATATTTAAAAAGGTTTTCTCTGGACTGTCATGTTTATATTTAAATTTCACAGGATTTCCGTAAAAAGAAATGCAAAGCTATATATATATATATATATATATATATATATATATATATATATATATATATATATATATATATATATATATACTGTAAATGAAAGGATTCAAGTAAAAACATAATTTTACACATCTGTTATATATTTACGTGGCTTTCAGCGTCTCATTCCTTTTGGCTGAAATTTTATCGGAACTTAATAAAAGAAGAAAGTTATTTTTCGACCATCAAATTCCACGGCAGCTTAGCTAAATGATAGACTTTTATTCATAAAATCTGAAAAGATTTAAGTAAAGTAATTTTTTACTTTACTTTATTCAAAGAGATTTTTTTTCTCGTTTCTCAATTTTCACTGGACTTCAGTAAAAAAAAAGTGAATTTCAGACCAGTTATCAAAATCTTCTAATTATCTGCTTCTCCTCGCATTAAGGTAAATTTTGAGACTAAATATATATAATAAAACACATACTGAATAAACTAAATTATTTTCATATCCTTCTATATCTAAATTCCATAAATAAATAATTCATATTCATTTACATATATGTTATAAATAAAATTGCTTAGGACTGGAAAGGTACTCTGAAGCCTACATCATTATTTCCATAGACTTGCAATCTGTTCAATTTCTGTGACGTAACAGACCACGTATTATATCTTATAAAGAAAAACCATTTCACAACTGCTTAGTAGAGCTTAGTTAATGGCCCACATCTTATCACTTCCCTCCTTAAATATTCTACTCCCTCATTTATCAAACTTACTAATATCACATTTACACATCCACATTTTCATTTCTTCCCCTCAAACAAAACGTTATCCTTATCTCAACATTCGCTTAGGACAAATGTTGATCAGATATACCTCCAGGCCTAATGTGAAAAGTTCAATGTATGGAAATGTTAACAGGATGTTGTAAGTGTACATGAGGGGTATTTGGAAGTTACGCAAGGTTAAAAAGAAACAGGAAATGTCCGTTAAGAGATGGAATGCACGAAGAGTCTAGGAAAAAAATGTTTAGAATGTCATGGAATGCAGGTCAAGGAAAGCCAGGTATCCAGGCAAAAGCATTCATGGATATAAATAAATAAGTAAATGTATATGTTTAATATATATATATATATATATATATATATATATATATATATATATATGTATATATATATATAAATATAAATAAATATATATATATATATATATATATATATATATATATATATATATATATATATATATATATATATATATATATATATACTGTATGTATATATATATATATATATAGACAAACAGACAGATAGCCAGGAATATTAAACATAATACACTGCACAGGAACATATTGACGATTATGATATCAACTTCATTTTGCATAGACAAAAATGAGAATAACCACATTTAATTACAACCTTAAAATAAGTAAAAAAAATTTAAAAAAATCTGTTATTTCATCTTTATTTTCACTTTTAATTCTTCGTCGTCCATCGTCTGTGTGGAATCATTGAACGACCATACACCTTCCCTACCTGAATCAGCTCCAGGGAAGGCCCTTAAGTCCTAAAATCTTGGAAATGAGAACATAAAATCCTCTCTGTGGACGTAGGATCCCACAGCAGACCAGCTGTTCTGGAAGAGGTTGAGGTATGTGAATATGATGCAACGACCAGAGAGAGAAGAAGGGAGTGGCTCTCTCTCTCTCTCTCTCTCTCTCTCTCTCTCTCTCTCTCTCTCTCTCTCTCTCTCTCTCTCTCTCATAATATTCGTTAATTGCCTATGGCTATGCTACAGTACATATCACGTAAGTGTTCTGCCACTTCTCTCTCTCTCTCTCTCTCTCTCTCTCTCTCTCTCTCTTAGTTTATTTGCCTTTTGGCTATGCTACAGTAAGTATCACGGAGGTATTCTCTCTCTCTCTCTCTCTCTCTCTCTCTCTCTCTCTCTTCTCTCCGTTCATTTGCCTTTTGGCTGTGCTACAGTAAGTATATACTCTCTCTCTCTCTCTCTCTCTCTCTCTCTCTCTCTCTCTCTCTCTCTCTCTCTCCTTTATTTGCCTTTTGGCTATGCTACGCTATTACGTAAGCTTTCTCCCGTTCATTACACTTTCTCGAAACGGAGCGATAAAATCGGTATTTGGAGAAAGACTGAGAAAGTGATGATCCAGTGATGACCGAGCTACACCATGTATTAAAAGTGATAATAAATTTCGTATTTATTTATTTAGGTTACATAAAAGATGATAAGAAATTTTTTGTTCATTTATAAAGGAGATAAATTCTGAGGCATTAATGACTATTTCTCTTCAGAGAATAATTTTTATTACGAAGACGGTACAGAAATTGATTGAAGGAAATTTATGAAAAGTGACAATAAATTTCCTATTCCTTTATAAAGGAGATAAATTCTGAAGGATTCATGACAAAATTTCTTCAGAAAATCGTCTTTTACTACGAAGGCGATACAGAAATTGAATGAAGGAAATTTATTAAAAGTGACAATAAATTTCCTATTCATTTATAAAAGAGATAAATTCTGAGGCATTAATGACAACTTTTCTTCAGAAAATCGTCTTTTATTACGAAGGCGATGCAAAAATTGATTGAAGGAAATTTATTAAAAGTGACAATAAATTTCCTATTCATTTATGAAGGGGATAAATTTTGAGGCATTAATGACAATTTCTCTTTAGAAAATCGTCTTTTCTTACGAAGGCTATACAGAAATTGAATGAAGGAAATTTATTAAAAGTGACAAATAAATTTTCTATTTACTTATTTCGAAATAGATTCTGAGTGATTAATAACAAGTTCTCTTTGGAAAATCATCTTCTATTACAAAGGCGATAAAGAAATAGCATGAAGTGGAATTAACTAAAAACTTTGGTTTCTTTTCTAAGGGAATTATCGTGAAAATGTATTATTTTATTTAACCTGTTACCATTTCTGTAAATAACCAATTCAAAGCACGTTCCTTCGTAAGTGGCAAAGTACAAATATATCCTCAGGCGTAAATGATTAAATATAGATTCACCAGACTGTATGAAATGACATATCCAGGAAGATACTGAGAGGGAGGTGCCTGGATTGTTCCAGATTTATACAAATTCAGTTCAGTAATCATTAGATTTCTTGCGATTAAGCCATAAAGGTTCTTTTTTTTCTAAGATACTTAATTCGCTGAAATGAAAATTAATTGAAATATAGGTATTTTTATACGTACCGGATTTGGGGGTGTTTAAAGTCACTGAAATATAAATTGATTGAAAGGTCATGGGTATTTTTATATATGCAAGATGTATTATTATTCAACTATTCAACAGGATATTCTCTAGTCATCGTGGATTACATGACAAGTTATGATAGATTCTTAAGATAATATAAACAGACTTGTTATTATTATTTATTATTATTATTATTATTATTATTATTATTATTATTATTATTCAGAAGGTGAACCATATTCATATGGAACAAGCCCACCACAGGGGCCTCCGACTCGAAATTCAAGCTTCCAAGACATATGGCGTTCATCGAAAGAAGTAACAGCAGATAATGGGGAACACAGAAGGAGATCAGTTATTAGAAAAACAGATAAATCAACAAATTAATAGATAAATAAAATTGTAAGTAAGATATCAAAATACAAGTTGAACTGTAACAGAAACAGACAGATTCAGAGGTACTTTCACAGTAATAATAAGCAGTTCCGTTCTGACAGACAGACAGAGAATAAAGATGGATTTGTAATCGTGGAAGTAAGCTGTTTCACCTTCTCCCTCACGTAACATCAGGTGGCGTTGGTTGAACCAGACGGAACGCGAGAGAGAGAGAGAGAGAGAGAGAGAGAGAGAGAGAGAGAGAGAGCGTAAAAAAAATTCATACATTGGATTAAAAGATGGTGTTAAAATGAGTAAATAATGAGAGAGAGAGAGAGAGAGAGAGAGAGAGAGAGAGAGAGAGAGAGATCCTAACTTTATTGTACATTCCTTTCTTGTGCATATATATATATATATATATATATATATATATATATATATATATATATATATATATATATATATAGATATAGAGAGAGAGAGAGAGAGAGAGAGAGAGAGAGAGAGAGAGAGCGTGAAAAATTTCATAAATTGGATTAAAAGATGGTGTTAAAATGAGTAAATAACGAGAGAGAGAGAGAGAGAGAGAGAGAGAGAGAGAGAGAGAGAGAGAGAGAGAGAGAGAGAGAGAGAGAGCGTAAAAAATTTCATAATTTGGATTAAAAGATGGTTTTAAAATGAGTAAATAACTAGAGAGAGAGAGAGAGAGAGAGCGTAAAAAATTTCACAAATTGGATTATAAGATGGTGTTGTGTTAAAATGAGTAAATAACGAGAGAGAGAGAGAGAGAGAGAGAGAGAGAGAGAGAGAGAGAGAGAGAGAGAGAGAGTGTGTAAAAAATTCATGAATCGATTTAAAAGACTTTATAGAAAATAGTGAATAAAGAGATATAGAGAATCATAAGATGATTTCAGAGAGAGAGAGAGAGAGAGAGAGAGAGATGAGCATAGCTTAGTGGCCTACGCGCTTGCGTGCAGAGAAAGTTCCCTTGTTAGACTATGCTTGTCCGTGACGACACCTGGCTAAATGTACCCAGCCAGATACATGGGCGCTTTCATTGGCTGCACTGACCCTTTTTGGAGGTTACTGGCGTAACATAATCGATGGTTCAGACTTTTCGTGAGTATGGGTGTGAATATCAGCTGTGGGCGTGTGAGTGTGGTACCGCCAGGTGGTGGAGGGGTGTCCCGTCCCAAATCTGGATGATAGGAACCACGAAAAGGGTATGCAGGTTAAGTTAGCCTCCCAAAGGTGCAATGCATTACCACCCCGATACAATTCAACTTGTTTTTAATATTTTACTGACATTTTTGTTTATTTATTAATGTGATGATTTATGTTTTCCTTACAACTGAACTCGTCTTTCTGTATTTCCCATTAACTTCTGTTGCTTCTTTCGAATGAACACCATAATATTCTTTGGAAGCTTGAATTTCAAGTCAGTGGCCCCTTTGGTGGGTTTGTTCCAAATGAATAGGGTTCATCTTCTGAATAATAATAATAATAATAATAATAATAATAATAATAATAATAATAATAATAATAATAATAATAAATAAAAAGAACACATTGTTTTGCCACGCTCCAAAGCAAGTAGAATCTACATTACAGTGAATGATGAATCCTGCCAAAGAGAGAAGAAGAAGAAGAAGAAGAAGAAGAAGAAGAAGAAGAAGAAGAAGAGGACGTGAGGGAATGCTGAAGCATCCTAAGCCGGCATTGTGGGTAATCCTGAGAGAGGTCAAACTCTCGTTGCGACCTGACTTGTCTCTAGTAGGTTCTCACACTTTCATTGCTTGAGAAATCTGACCTTTTATTTCCGTGTCCCGTGTGAGTTTATGCCGTTTATATTCAATTTCCTGTTATCGCTGCGGATTTAATGGAGGTGTTTTAGTATTTCTCTCTCTCTCTCTCTCTCTCTCTCTCTCTCTCTCTCTCTCTCTCTCTCTCTCTCTCTCTCTAAACAGTTTTTTATTTATAACGATCTTAGTTCTTCCATTCACTTAGTCAAAAGATAAAATAATTTTGATAAAAGCTCTCTCTCTCTCTCTCTCTCTCTCTCTCTCTCTCTCTCTCTCTCTCTCTCTCTCTCTCTCTCTCATCGCTTCAATAGTTAATTCTTTAAAACGATCTTGTCGAAGAGAAGTTCAATAATATTTAGAAAATCTCTCTCTCTCTCTCTCTCTCTCTCTCTCTCTCTCTCTCTCTCTCTCTCTCTCTCTCTCTCTCTCTCTTTAACAAATAATTCTTTATAATCCTAGTTCTTGGAAAAAGTTGGTCAAAAGAAATAAGATATATATATATATATATATATATATATATATATATTTATATCATATATATATATACTATTTTTATCTATCTATCTATCTATCTATCTATACATATCTATCTATCTATCTATCTATCTATCCATGTTATCAGATTATTATAATTTCCACTGTCATCATTTCATAACGATTTGCAATACGTACATGCAGCCAGATTACCATACAGACACAGATTTAAATTATACAAAAAATACCACAAAAAAATGAAAGACAATCACGTCCTTCAGATTGCAGTATAGACAAAGCCTTAAATCAAACAAAAATACCACAAAAAATGTAAGATAATCACCTCCTTAAAAAGTCACCACGAATCACCTTGAATACTGGAAAAAGGTCCCACTTGACATCTGTAAGAAATACACAGTCCCTAACGACATATGTTCGACGTGGCAGTTATACTGACATTAACTCTTTGGTAAAAATTCAGTCACAGTGTGCAAGAAAGGAAGATCAAAAAAGTAGGCAATGAAATGGTGATAGAAAAAGAAGCATGGAGGTGCAATTAATTATATAATTTGCCATTCCCACAGTAGGCAGTACAATATGATATATTGTACATGCGTAAACTATGTAATTATTTCTCAAGCGAAGATTCAACGCATCAACGCCCTAAAATAATTACCCCTTGTAATCTAATAGCTGACTCATATTTTTGTCGGTTTATCGATTAATTTTGTTAATTCATTCACTTTGTCCTCTTTTCTTTATTTGTGTTTCATTTGGCTGCTCACTCATTTTGTAGATATTGATAATAATGACAATCATAATAATGGAGTAATTATATGTAATGTATATAAATATGCATGTATATACATAACGTATGCATCCCCTCTCACCATTGGCCTCTATATAAGTACAAAGAACTAACGTACCTTTGTACATGTTTGGAGACAGTACGTAACGTCTGAAGAGTGAGACTTTCCCTTTCGGACTTCTCTTATATTACGGTTATCTTTTGACCGTATGGTACGTGAACAGTAATAGTATTAGCAATGATAAAAGACCTGTTCCTTCATAAGTTCATGAGATTTCGATACCAATGAAATGTTATTATTAATGTCATGGTTATAAAAGGGGTGTTTTTCTAATCTGATAAAAATAATTACTACTATATTCTCTATGAAATAAATTTATTAATCTTCTTTAGAAGATAATTTCTGCCTTTGGAAACCTTATCCATATTATATTTTTCCATTAAATAAGGTCTACGAAGACAGAAAAATTACACAGAAGGAATAAACCTAACTTAACCTAATCCAACCTAATCTAACCTAACCTGACCTAACCTCCAGAAAAAGCTGGAACAATTCAATAAAGAAAGCAAGCTTTACCTCCCAAAAATTCAAAGAAAATACCCCATTAAAAATAAAAAAACTCACACAGAACATAAACAAACAACCCAATAAAACCAGTGATTAAAAAAGTAAAACCAGTGATTAAAAAAAACGCGTTTTTCTCTCACACAGTTTTTTTTCCCAGAAGAGGATTCACAGGTAGGAGAGGTGTGGCGCAGACGCACCTGTGTACTGTACCTGTTGCAAACTGGTTCCCTGATTGCAGTATCATGTCCATATTGGAAACAGGAAGAGTTGGTATTTGTTGAACAAGTGGCATATCACGTTGCCGACGGTGCCATGAGAACTCTATGGCATTTTGCAAATTCACTGGGATGTGGAATAAGATATTAATGTAAATATGGCGAGTAATTCGTCATTGATGCTATGGGTACGTTCATCGATATGCTTGTATCTAAACCACATCTATTATTATTATTATTATTATTATTATTATTATTATTATTATTATTATTATTATTATTATTATTATTAGTATAATGTTTGCTGTTGAAAGCGCAGGTATTATAATTTCTATTCTCATGAATATATTTTGCATTATCTCACTTCCATCAGCATTCTCATTTGTGTATGATAATGAACCGAAATAAATGACATTATAATTATTATTACTGATACCAATTAAATCGATATCGACAGAGTACAAATTTGAATGGAGTTATCTGTCCTGATATAAATCACATGAAGAATGATATCGACTGGATACGGAAGTAACTCTTGTAATCTATTGGTAATGTATATATATATATATATATATATATATATATATATATATATATATATATATATATATATATATATATATATATATGTGTGTGTGTGTGTGTGTGTGTGTGTGTGTGTGTATGTGTGTGTGTGAAAACTGACTTAGGTACCACATCATACATCAACATCATCATTGTCACTATCAATTAAAAACTACTAGACAAGACTGAATCACACTTTGAGAAAACAGATGATCTATACACCCCACCCACATCCCCTCCCACCCTCCCTCCCCACAACTAAAAAAAAAAAAAGAATGATGCCCAAAAAAGACGAGGACTTAAGGAGAAAGGTATCTTTTTTTTTATACAAGTTAATTAGGTGAAAATGATGTGATTCGCTTACGAAATTTGCACGTACAGTCTCTCTCATTCCAGTGCTGTAGAAAGGTTGCCACGTAGATCAAAGCTCAAGTAAAACTTTAGCCAAAAACTGCTGATGGGACCTCAATGATTTCCTGAAGAGAATCTTCAGATATTCCTTCGGTGACAGATATCAGGTTTGTGTTTGTAAATAATTCCCTTTCATTTTCAGCAGGCATGTAGAAGGAGACAGTATATTTATAATGAGATTGTTGGCAAAAAGTACTCATGGGATGTGGAAGACTTCCTAGAACTGTTGCCAAAAACTGCTTTCGGGATCTCACTATTTTTCTTAAGTAAAACAAATATTTCCTCGATGACGGATTTCAGGTTTGTGTTTGTAAATAATTCCCTTTCATTTTCAGGAGTCAGTATATTTATAATGAGTGTGTTGCCAAAAACTGCTTATGGGACCTCAAAGATACCCAAAACTCGAATAATCCTACGCAGACAGATTTCAGGTTTGTGTTTGTAAATAATTCCCTTTCATTTTCAGCAGTCAGGTAGAAGAAAGGAAGGCATTTATAATAAGTGTACGAAAAAGAACCAGGTAAGATACCATATGAAGGTAGATGAGACTCCCTCTCTCCCTCCCTCCACCCTTCCTCCTTCTACCTCAAGCCCTCCCCCAAACTTCACCAACTTTCGCTGACTGGGGCACAAACGCTGCTCTCTCAGCTACCCGCAAGTTACCGTAGTTTCATTTCACTACCAGCACTCGGGGGGCTAAAAAATATAAGGCATGCTGGCTGGCGAATGCTTCAAAAGAGCCCCCACAAAGGCGGTGGAGATGGGATTAAGACCCTGGGATCCCGATAAGAAGATCGGAGGCACCAACTTCTCCCCTTGTACGACCCCCATACGAAAGAAATAAAGAGAAAATTAGACAAACGGGTAAGTAGGAGTCATTCGATAAGCGATGCTTGGGGGATGTAAATTTGGTTGGCTCCGCCAGAGAGGATCAGTGGGGTCAGCTTTCACTGTTCCTTCCTCCTCCTCCTCCCCCTCCTCCTTCTCCTCCTCCTTTCCCTCCTCCTCTTCCATACGGAAAGAAGACAATATTCCTCAGTTGCTGAGCTTTTCATCCTCGGGAAAATAAACAAGTGAAATTCTTCGAATTGAGAAGAAAGAGGAAAGGGTTTGGTTAACTCTCCCTACGAGATGGGAAGACTTGGTACAACTTTCGAACAAGCAGACAAAATTTGTATGGCTTAAAATAGATGGAAAACTTCTCGGCAATCTTTATATGAAGAAAAATTTTGGTAAGTATATATATAAAATACTCTGACTCCGGGATGGAAATATGAATTTCATAGGATGGCTTTTAGCAAGAAAGCTATTTATTTGAATATTATGGCTTAAAATAGATAGAAAACTTCTCGACAATCTTTATATTTAAATGTTTATTAAACAGGTCACAAATATATGCTTTAAAATGGAAGATAGAAAAGGCTTTTAGCAAGAAAGCTATTTATTTGAATATTATGGCTTAAAATAGATAGAAAACTTCTCGACAATCTTTATATTAAGAAAGCTTTTGGTAAATGTTTACATTAAACAGGTCACAGATATATGAAATACTTTGAAAGCATATAAAATTCATAGTAAGGCTTTTGACAAAAAAATGATTCAGTTGAATATTGATGGTTCAAAAAGGGATAGAAAAATCCTTGTAAGTCCTTATATGGAGAAAACATCTGATGAATATTTACATTAAAAAGGTCACGCAAATGTAAAAAACTTTTAAATAAGATAACAATATCGCGTGACTTTAAAATGGGAGTAAAATATTTATAGAAAGCCTTCAGGCAAGAAAGATAATTTGCTTAATACCTGTGTTAAACTGACCACAAGAATGTGACATCATGTTAATCACGTATATACCAGTTTGATTCAGATCTCATACTCCATTATTAGGTCTTTTTTGGGGGGTTATTTGCCTGTTAATAATACAAAAAGATCAATTAGCTTTCTTTAGAAAACGTCAGCTATGCTGGAAAAATTCTAATGACTATTTAACATAAAAATAAAGGAAAATCGTTCTATTATTCTCAAGATGCTATTGAAGCCTTACAAAAGTGAAAGTGAAGAAAAAAATAAGAAAAAAATTGTAGTAACAATTCCCAGATTAAAATTCAAGCAGTGACCAACGAAATACAAAATACCAAATTGCTAATTCACCTCACTCTGCCTAAGAATCTAACGCCTTAAGGCTTAGAAAACAAACGAAAAATATTGGAACAAAGAAAAGGATAACGTTTTCTCTTTCAGTAAAGTTACCTGCCACATTATTCAAATATATTCATTATATTCTGGCACTTGATATTACAAGTGTCTCACGCTAGTTACAAGTGATTATGGCTCTTGGAAAGTGGAAGAGCAGATTTCTTTAGCAATGGTAAGTTTTCTACATATCTGGGGAATCCGTTTCCAAACACATTAAAGGTTGTGTGTGTGTGTGTGTGTGTGAGAGAGAGAGAGAGAGAGAGAGAGAGAGAGAGAGAGAGAGAGAGAGAGAGAGATAGGTTGAATGGAATTTTATTAAAAGATAGTTCGTTGTTGTATCACGAAAGAAGGAGAGAGAGAGAGAGGGAGAGAGAGAGAGAGTTTAACCGTATGCAAAATTAGAATCTGTATTACGAGAGAGAGAGAGAGAGAGAGAGAGAGAGAGAGAGAGAGAGAGAGAGAGAGAGTACTCCATGATAAGCTTTTTTTTTTATTTTTACCTCACCCTGTCATTACTGCTTAACGAACCATGTTATTTAAATTTAAAGTCTCTCTCTCTCTCTCTCTCTCTCTCTCTCTCTCTCTCTCTCTCTGCTTTGAAAACCCATTTTTATTTAATTTTTACCGCTCTTTAATATTAATGTTTGACGAACCACGTTATTCATACTATCCAAGAATTCTCTCTCTCTCTCTCTCTCTCTCTCTCTCTCTCTCTCTCTCTTCTTTCGTGATACAACCATATTCTATATTTTTGTATATAGTTTAACTTTAGTGATTCAACAAAATTCAGTTGTAATTTTCACATACAGTTAAACTTAATCTCTCTCTCTCTCTCTCTCTCTCTCTCTCTCTCTCTCTCTCTCTCTCTCTCTCTCTTTAGTTTAACTCTAGTGATTCAACAAGATTCAATTGTAATTTTCACATATAGTTAAACTTAATCTCTCTCTCTCTCTCTCTCTCTCTCTCTCTCTCTCTCTCTCTCTCTTCTCTCGTGATACGACCATATTCTATATTTTTGTACATAGTTTAACTCTAGTGATTCAACAAGATTCAATTGTAGTTTTCACATATAGTTAAACTTAATCTCTCTCTCTCTCTCTCTCTCTCTCTCTCTCTCTCTCTCTCTCTCTCTCTCTCTCTCTCCTCCTCTCTCTCTCTCTCACTCTCTCTCACTCTCTCTCTTTCTTTCGCTGATACAACCATGTTCTATATTTTTGTATATAGTTTAACTCTAGTAATTCAACAAGATTCAATTGTAATTTTTACATGCAGTTAAACTTCTCTCTCTCTCTCTCTCTCTCTCTCTCTCTCTCACACACACACACACACACACACACACACATGGACCCCGAAAGGAAAAGAGATCACGTCTGTTCTAGGGGAGGAAGACAGGCCCCAAAACGCGAAAGGCCCACCCATGATAGATGAGCCTCCCTGTCGTAATCGTAACAGAAAGTATGATGAGCTACGAGCAGCAGCGCAAGTAGTACTGTAGCAGTCCTGCAATTATATACTAAGCTGGTCTCTCTCTCTCTCTCTCTCTCTCTCTGGGTTGGTATTTATCACCCAAAGGAAAGGAAAGACACACGGTGCCAGTTCCCCAAAATTTTACCGTTACCTGTTGCCTCTTGGGTTGTTTTCGTGTTGACGTAATGCCAGCTGAAGGTTGGTGTTCTGTGGAGGGACTGGCTGAGGAAGGGTTGTTGTAAATATTTGGTTTTCTCTCTCTCTCTCTCTCTCTTTCTCTCTCTTTCTCTCTCTCTCTCTCCCCTCTCTGTGTGTTGTGATACAGTCAGTCTCTATTTCTGTATATATAGTAGTTCGGCCTCTCTCTCTCTCTCTCTCTCTCTCTCTCTCTCTCTCTCTCTCTCTCTCTCTCTCTCTCTCTCTCTTTCTTGTGATACAACAAGGTTCTATTTTAATATATATATAGTAGTTCGGCCCCCCTCCCCCACCTCTCTCTCTCTCCCTTTTGTGATACAACCAGTGTCTATTTTTGCATATAGTTCAACCTCTCTCTCTCTCTCTCTCTCTCTCTCTCTCTCTCTCTCTCTCTCTCACAATAATCAAGTCTTTTCTTTGTATGTACTAAGGACTATTTTTGTGTTGAGTCCTTTCTGTAATGCTGTGAGACTGATTAGCTGGTTCTTTTTCTTAATTCATGCAACTCTGAGTTGATCTTGAGGAAGTAACTGACTGATTTGACATTTATAAACGTTTCCCCTTGACATGTTATTACAAATGTTAGCTCTCTCTCTCTCTCTCTCTCTCTCTCTCTCTCTCTCTCTCTTTCTCTCTCTTTTCTCTCTCTCTCTCTCTCTCTCTTACTTTCTAAAACTCTCTTTAAATCAGTAAGAAAAAGGAGGTAACCAAGCCATAAACATCTCTTAATTTATTTATTTATAGAGAGAGAGAGAGAGAGAGAGAGAGAGAGAGAGAGAGAGAGAGAGAGAGAGAGAGAGATGCGAGTGTTCCTCGACAGTCCCACTTCTGGAAGAATTATGAAGTGGACTCCACCTCTTCTTAAAACAATAGCTTTTTTATCAGACCATTTTATCTATTTTATGATTCTCCATTTTTTATTTTATATTTATTTATTAATTTTATTCAGAGACATTTCATATTTATATTCACATTGAATGTATAATGTAAAATGTACATTTAATCCATACTCAGTTTGGTCAGTGTCTGGATTGGTGACCAGCATGAAACACCAAAAAAACTGGCTAGCCTGTTAGCTAAGCTACACATAGTCTGGTCAGCACTTGGATAGGTGACCACCTAGCAGAATAAGACGCCAATATCGTATAATATCCGTTACCACCAATGCTTAGGAATATGTCAATAACCTTAGGAGTGTATCACAGTGAGTGAGTACATATGCATACTGATAAACTCATGCAGATGTATGCCATATGGTTGCGTGTGTTCAACACGAAAACAAATAGTGTTTTCGTGATACGAAAGTGGTGTTCAATAATCAGTACGCTGTAATATAATTACTGTGTCCTATACCGTATTAGTCATGAGGTTATTAATATACTGTCGTGCTTGATTAGGTCATAATAATGATCGCATATCCACTTTGCCTTAAAGATAGAAAGATGTGTCGTTTCTGGGATATTTGGAATAAAGGAGATGAAGAGCTGTAGAAAAAAAATCGATATGCAGTCGAAAGAAAAATAAATGAAATAAGTAAAGTAACAAGTGAGAATTTAGGTAGCCTATAAGCTACAGTAGGCTAAACAAGTAAATTTTTTGCTGTTTACAAATTGATGTGATTCTCTTTTCATCCAAGTTCATCTTTTCCTTTTCCTGCTCATTTATGTAAATCATTTGCTGCTTGTGAGGTGAAATAAACACGTTGATTTAAAGCTTTAAGCTGAGTCAGATTGAGCAAAATAATTATGGATCTTATAAAAGCTTAAGAAATAACTTATTCCAAAGAGAACCAATTCAGATCACTTTGGTTCAAGTATAATGAATTGCAATATGTTTCAATTCCAAGTTTGAAATAACTTCACTAATATTAATGGTGAATTTTAGGTATGGTCTGAAAAAGGCCTGAGATTGTATCCTATCCTATTCACGGATATTTTTTGTACTGAACAGTCAGACACACTATTTACCAAGCAGACTCTCATTGCAGTTTTAAAGTTTGTTAATTTTATATCAGGAATGAAAACAGTAACACATAAATAGATTATTTTTACGAATAAATGCTACTAGTTTACATATTCCCTTCTCTGACAAGTAGGCAAGTAGACTTTCGTTGCAATTTTAAAGTATGTTGATTTTGATATCAAGAATGAAAACTGACATAAATAACATATTTTAATGAATAAATGCTATTGGTCTACGCATTTCCATCTCAACCAATCAGGCGTCAGCACGCCATTTATCGCCAAAGCGACCAACGGCAGCAACCAGACAGATCCTGGAAGACCTCCGCAGACCAAAGATAAAAATTCCTCTCGCTATCTTTTGTCACCCCGATACAATAAGGAAGCGGCCACGCATCACCTCCAGAGACTCTGGGAGAGCATTCCAGCGCTGCTCGAATACCCACGCCTGGAATGAGTCGCCGCCTGGTTAACGAATGGAAGAAGAAGGAGTTTTCTCCAGTCGCATGGTATAGAAAGTCACAGCTGCTGGCTGGGTCGCTATGTAAAGATGAACGCGATGTCATCGGCCATCTGCAGTGTTGTTGCTTGCTGTCAGAATTCTAATGTTCCAGATCGATTCTGGACTTTCGTTTCTTGTGTTTCGTCGTGCTGTTTCTCCTGTTAATGTTGCGTGATGTCGTTGCTTGCGATGTTTTCCTCTTTGTTTCAGTATTTCGTGTATTTTGGTGATGCGTATTTGTTATTATTTGTTGTGAAACATTTCTAAACATCCGCATTGTCATTCCGTGTTACGGGAATAGCTTCAAGATTCAGATATCTTTCTCGTCTGGTTTAACAAGAGGTAGATAATTGTTTACTAATTATATTTTCCACCTATTTTTTGCTATATTTTCGTATTAATGACGTGGTCTAAGTTTTGTAAATAATAAAATCATAACAGTAAATACACTGGATACCTGAAGGAGGAAATTCTTGAAAAACTAATAGCTTCAAGGGTACTTATAGTAAAATGTTTGTGAACTTCCTCTTTTGCTCTGTTATCAGTAAGCTAATATAGAAAATTAATCACACGAGTACCTTGTCATTGAATTACCTCCAAACCATGATAAAATATGCCTTTGTACTGATACTAGAGGAATCTTTGCTGGAGTGTGAAAGTGCATTGTTTGAAGCGTTCATTACAGAATCAACAAGCTGTAGTGTAATACAACTTCTGGATTCTGTAATGAAGTGTCAGTTCTTCGCTTCAGACAATGCGCTTTCACGCTCCAGCAAAGATTCCTGTATCATCAGTACAAAGACATATTTCATCATGGTTTCTTAGGCTGCCAAAAGCTATCGGCGTTCCTGATTGTAATTCACCACTAGACTTTCCAGTCAGCCCTCTTCGAAAAGGATCTCGATAATTTGTCGCCCTGACCTTGTTTCCAATCCCCCTTCTCTCTCTCTCTCTCTCTCTCTCTCTCTCTCTCTCTCTCTCTCTCTCTCTCTCTCTCTCTCTCTTATCCAGGAGACGAACTTTCACACAAAGAATTCTAGGAGATACAGAAACCTGCAATTACAGGTTCCATCCCTGTCCCATTATGGGGAGGCTGGAATGCGAATCCTCGTGATAATTACCATAGACTCATTTTCCAGGACAGAAGAAAGTGTATATACAGGAAAAATCCATAGATAGATTGAGAGTATAATTAATTACTTGGGAGGAGGAGAGAGGATGATAAACAATGGGATAAATTAGTTTCTTACTGATGAGTGAATTAAATACTTTGTTTTCAAGCAATTTTTAAATGAATATTTATAATATGCTTGTTGCTTAGTGATAGGCTCGTCCACAAAGGTGTGAAAAACTGAGCAGTTAAGAGGTCGCTGTGGCTATTACAAGCACATACATATTTGGTAAAATATGACCAGCATATATATATATGTGTGTGTGTGTGTGTGTAGCTACTGCACAGAATTTATTACAATTCTTTTTTATTATTAATTACAAATTTGCTTCTGCGTAAAGTACCCAGTGTATTTCTTCTTCAACTGTACACACACACACACACACACACACAAAACAATGTCCAGCTATACTGAGGCAAACAGTTTAGAAACCTATCTATCTTGAGGTTACCTTTTCCACCTTTAATTCTGTGATGTCTTGAATATTGTCCTTCTTTCTCTGCATCTTTTCCCACTTCTATGTTGGGTCGATGTTCCTGACAGCTCTCCTCCCCACCTGGCTCGGTCAAACACATCGTCCTCTGACAACTGTTTGTCTCTCAGATCTTCTCTAACTACATCCATCCACCTTCGCTTGTTTGGTCTTCCCCTTGCTCTCCCACCAGGCACATCCATCTGCATCACTCTCCTCCCTACATATGCCTCATCCCTTCTCGTCACATGACCATACCACTGCAGTCTTCTTTCCTGGGCCTTCTTTGATAGTTCTACCACTTTGGTAGCCCCTCTTATTCTGTCATTTTTGATCCCGCTCATTTTTGTTACTCCACACATCCACCAGAGCATTTTCGTCTGTGATGTCTTGAATATTGTTCTCGGTGTGGTCCTCATCAGCTGATATGTTTTGCCACGTTTCATAACTCAACTGGAAGATGTGAACACCTTTCCCCTATTGTCATCTGTATAAGGGAATCTTACCTCATCCTCCAAAGCCTAAACGCTCCCTGTGGTTGTATAATCACTAGAAGGGGTGTTACAGAAGAGTAACAATACTGCAATTAAGATAATCACGCAAATGAGCCATTGTTGGTAATCGGGATTGGGGGAGGGGGGAAGATGTCCCCCTGTCATAATTGATTCACAAGTGATTAGAAAAAAACTCCAGCCATTCTTCAGGATGTGACCTTGATTTCAACTTTTTCTTGTAAATACTTAACTTTGCAATTATTGTTGAGTAAATGAGAAAAGAATTCCTTCTCTACTGCGCTTTGGTAATTAGATGAATAGTCAGTTTTTGTCGAGAATGTTTTACAAGATAGTTAGGTTGGCAATGCAGTATGAATGAGAAATAAAACTTTGGATAAAATAGTGTAAAGAAATTACATACATCCAGTCATCTTAAGTAATTGGACAAGTAGTCAGTTTTTGTCAAGAATGTTTTGCAAGATGGTTGAGTTGGCAGTGCAGTATAAAAGAGTAATAAATTATCAGATGAAATAATAAAAAAAAAATCTTATGTCCTGTAACCTTGGAGTTCTTACGTTGCAGATCTGTTGCTATGAAAAGATAGAGTTGGACTAATTTTATTGATTAACTTGGTAATACGAAATATACATTAATTTGGCATGCTAAGACATTAAGAACTGCTAGATGTATTTTCAGGTTTGTACTGAGTAAAGGACCCATGGCTTCTAAAGTAAAGGATTTTAATCATTCATTATCCTGTAATGATGGAGCAGTCGTCTTACCTCACTTATCTCGTGCTTCTCTTCTCTAGATCCGTTCAATCATCCTAAGATTAATTATTCCTAACAGAATCAGCATTTCAGCATTTGCCCAATAAGACTCACAGTGTCTAACAGTAAAAGAGATTTAACAATATGGAGCTCTGTAGGTCCAGAATATCAAGATACTAAAATCCCACCAACCCACAGCTTCCTCCTGACGATTATATACTAGAGTAAAAGAGCAATAAGCATAACACAGGTGACAAAACAAAACTAATTCATCTACGTCTGTCCAGAAAGACTAGGCCAATCATTTTTCCCAGGGGCTTCAAAGGCAATCCATCTGCTACTTTTAGGCCGATGTTGAAACTCCCACCAACCCACCGCTTCCTCCTGACGATTATAAACGAGAGTAAAAGAGTAATAAACATGACATAGATGAAAAAGGAAAACTAATTCATTTACGTCTGTCCAGAAAGTCTAGGCCAATTATTTTTCCCAGGGGCTTCGAAGGCAATCCATATGCTACTTCTAGGCCAATGTTGAAACTCCCAACACTAACCCACCACCCCCTCCTGACGATTACAAACAAGAGTAGGAATAATAAACATAACATAGATGACAAAAACAAAGCTAATTCATCTTCGTCTGTCCAGAAAAGGTAGGCCAATCTTTTTTCCCAGGGGCTTCGAAGGAAATCCATCTGCTACTTTTAGGCCGATGTTGAAAATCCCACCAACCGTCCGCTTCCTCCCGACAATTATAAACGAGAGTAGGAGTAATAAACATAACATAGATGACAAAAACAAAACTAATTCATCTACGTCTGTCCAGAAAGACTAGGTCAATTTTTTTTCCCAGGGGCTTCGAAGGCAATCCATCTGCTACTTCTAGGCCGATGTTGAAAATCCCACCAACACACCGCTTCCTCCCGACAATTATAAACGAGAGTAGGAGTAATAAACATAACATAGATGACAGAAACAAAACTAATTCATCTACGTCTGTCCAGAAAGACTAGGCCAATTTTTTTTCCCAGGGGCTTCGAAGGCAATCCATCTGCTACTTTTAGGCCGATGTTGAAACTCAACACCAACCCACCACTCCCTCCTGACGAGTACGTACTATAGTAAGAGTAAAGTCATTCCTTTCGTGTTTTTCCTCCCTGTAAAAAAAGTCACAATAGCCAGAGGTAGTCATGCTTCGCCTCCGAGGGATAGATGAGTGAGACGCCCCTCGCTTGCGTCAGATTCTTCGGCGCCTCGGGAGGGAAGAAGAATGTTGCCTTGGCTAGGAGCTCAATGGCTGACTGGTAGCCTCAGGCGCCGCATTACGGGATAATTGGGTATGAAAGGAGCCTCCTTGGAGCCACCATGGCTCCTACTGCAATTACTGGGAAGACTTTTGGAGTTGTAGTTGTTTTTGTTTTGTTTTGCACAGTGGATCGTTATTTTTTTTAGTGGATTATGCAATGATAAACTATCTATCTTTTTGATAATCAAGAATATAACCAAAGAGAACTAATAATTTAACTCATTTTCAAGGTAATATTTTTTCATCCTTTTTCAGTGATGTCCTACCCTAGAGCAATTCTCCTCATGATTTACTTAAATTCTTATCTGTTTACTTATTAATTTGTCAGTTCATTTTTTTTTTTACTTTTCTGATAACTGATATCTTCTAAATACACATCAAATCTTCTGTCACTTCTTTCTAATAAACACCATATTCTCTGGAAGCTTGAATTTCAAGTCGATGGTCCCATGTGGTAGGCTTGTTCCATACGAATAGGGTTCATCTTCTGAATAATAATAATAATGATAATAATAATATTGGTTGAAATCCCAAATAATTTCTGAAATGAATCTTGACCAGTGGTAATAATAATAATAATAATAATAATAATAATAATAATAATAATAATAGTGGTTGAAATCCCAAATTATTTATGAAATGAATCTTGACCAGTGGTGGTAATTCAATAATAATAATAATAATAATAATAATAATAATAATAATAATAATAATAATAATAATAATAATAATAATAATAATAATAGTGGTTGAAATCCCAAATAATTTATGAAATGAATCTTGACCAGTGGTAATTCAGTGGAAATAATAATAATAATAATAATAATAATAATAATAATAATAATAATAATAATAATAATAATAATAGGGTTTAAATCTCAAACAATTCCTTAGAAGAATCTTGACCAGTAATGGTAATTCAGTGGAAATAATAATAATAATAATAATAATAATAATAATAATAATAATAATAATAATAACAATAATAATAATAATAATAATAATAATAATAATAATAATAATAATAATAATAATAATAATAATAATAATGGTTTAAATCTCAAATGATATCTTAAATTAATCTTGGCCAGTCGTGGTAGTTCAGAGGAAATCATAATACGCTCACAGACATTCACTTGTCTGTGTCATGGAGGCGAACACACTAACGGGAGCTTCTCCTTGGACATTTCATATTATTATTCCCACTCCCTGTGATTACGGACAATTTACGATGGCCAGGCGATGTGTCTTTCACTTTCTCTCGAATTACCCGTCATTTAATATTGTTATTTGTCTTGTTATGTTATTAGTTTATTTGTCTTTACGTAGAAAAGATAAAAAAATCAGAGTTTCTCTGTTCTTATATTCTGAGTTATGGCTGCTGAGTCTAGCCACTGAGGCATATGGTTTAAGCAGGAGATTTACATATTGAGTAAGCAGGCTTTATACAAATGCCCTTGAAACATATGGCATTCCTCAAACTTAAGATTGCTTAGCTTGTCTTTGGGACTGGCTAGGTTAGGCCATTTTTTTTTAAATATAGCTACAAGACACTAAACAGAAAGCTAAAAGTCTATGAAAAGCTGGCTCTTAATTCAACTGTGGGTTAAGGAAAGAAAAGTGTGTATGTGTGTGTGTGTGTGTGTGTTTATGTGTGTTAATGGGAACTTTACATTCTTAAATATGTTCCTAGTTGAAGTGGTAATAACAGTTAAGTAAGTATATCTGAAAATATGTGGCTTTACCGGACATTTGCATAACTTTTACCAATACATATGTACTGTGCAAAGCATGAACGTCATGAAACGTAAACAAAACCTCTTTTAAACGCCCTGAAATGAAACAGAAATAATAATTTTCATATCATAACTTAATAAAGAGATTCAGGATAGTAGCAAGCTGTACATACGTGTCCAGTGTTTCATTTCCCAACTTATTTAGTTTGATAAAAATTGTAAATAAGTCTACCTTCTAAGTTTTACGGACAGTGGATGCAAAAACTGTAATAGTTTACCAATAAAATATTACATTTTCTACTCATCAGTGACTCTTACATTTTCTACGTTGCTCTTAAGTATAACTTTAGGGTATCGTGGAAGAAAACATGAAAAAGAGAGGTATTCCAGTCCCTTATAAACCTGATAGAGAGATCGAGTCCTCTCACGTGTACCATTTTAGTTGTTCGAACCTGTTATGTAGATGCTTATTAGAACTAAGGTACAGAAGTTCACCATTTATTTTCGAGTGTTTAGTGTCGTTTTTGGCTGAAAACTTGGAGCACCAAAGGACCCTTATCCTGAAGAGGGAACGATAACACCTCTAATATACAACAATTCTACCTTCACAGGTAAGATGTAGACTTAGGTACTCCACTATTTGCTGTTTGTAAATATAAACAGGGTTGGTCTACAACCCAGAGTACGGGGCAGACTATCAGTTAGTTTGAAAGTTTGGAAAAAGAAGAGTATGTCCTCTATTAGGCTAATAAGCTTGCCATGAGATCATACCAATGATTTAAAGGAATAGAAATTTTACTTTAGCCTAAAACACTAAGTCCATTCGGGCACTGAAGAACCATGCCAATGTTTCTCCAATCCAATGGCCTAACTGGGGCTTGGTATGAATATAAACAGCTCTCTCCGTTATGTACTCCACGTTCACTTAGATTTTATTGAGGAGAAATCGAAAAATAAACATATCTTGTGCAAATGTATGCATAATTTGACTTAAAAAATTACGAATACTGAATATAATGGTTTATTAATTCAAGTGTTTTTATTAGTTATAATGAAAATAAAATAAATCTAAGCATAGAAACGGAAAGAAATGTTGCTCATAGCTCAGTCATTTTAAAATATACAGAACTGATCTTAAGTGAAAGTGGATATTTAATCGTTATAGAAGATAGGTCATCCACATTTTCGATAACAGAAATACAGGAAGTTTAGGTAAATAATTAGACATTTTAACTTTACTTAATTGAAGTCTGTCTTAAGTTCTCAACACGTCCTTTGGACATATTTTGATGGTGTTTTGAAGGGACGTGGTAGGTAAATAATTACAGCTTTAAACTTTACTTTATTAAAATCAGTTCTCATACATGGCTTTTGAATATATTTTATTTCTCACTTCTTCCCAATGAACACCATATTCTTTGGAAGCTTGAATTTCAAGCCAATGACCCCTTTGGTGGGCTTGTTCCATATGAATAGGTTTCATTTTACATTTTTCACCAACCCTTGTCTCTGTGGCAGTGGCTGTCAGAATAAATGATAACAGGCAGAATTAGCGTGTCATTGAGGTATATGAGGTGAATAAATAGAAAGGCACAAGGAATCTGACATTGATAACTACTGAATGAAGATGTTGCTGCAATAAGTTATTTATTTTGATTCTCACTTTTATTGGCTTCTTCTTCTTCTTCTTCTTTTTCTGGATGATAGGGAATTTTACATCACACGTTTTGACATCGAATTCCATCAGATATTTCTCTCTGTATCCAGGCAAGGCTTCCTGTCATGGGAAAGGAGAAGAATTAAATTCCTTATTCAAGTCAAGATATAGAATGTGTGCCCTTACTTAACTTTATTTGTTGGACAAATGTCTTTCAGTCAGTTGAAGGTAAAAGATATGCTAAGTTTTACTTACTAATTCATAACTTATTATAGCATACCATGAATTAAAAAATGGGAAGCTAAGTCAAATAGTGGATTAGAAAGGAATGTACAACAAAAATTAGGATCTCTCTCTCTCTCTCTCTCTCTCTCTCTCTCAAAGTTCTCTCTCTCTCTCTCTCTCTCTCTCTCTCTCAGTATGAGCATAAGAAAGGAATGAACAACAAAATTAGGACTCTCTCTCTCTCTCTCTCTCTCTCTCTCTCTCTCTCTCTCTCTCTCTCTCTCTCTCTCAGTATGAGCACAAGAAAGGAATGTACAACAAAGTTAGGATCTCTCTCTCTCTCTCTCTCTCTCTCTCTCTCTCTCTCTCTCTCTCTCTCTCAGTCTGTCTGATCTCCCTCTCTCTCTCTCTCTCTCTCTCTCTCTCTCTCTCTCTCTCTCTCTCTCTCTCTCTCAATATGAGCACAAGAAAGGAATTTACAACAAGGTTAGGATCTCTCTCTCTCTCTCTCTCTCTCTCTCTCTCTCTCTCTCTCTCTCTCTCAATATGAGCACAAGAAGACCAACTTCATCAAAAACAGAAAAAAAATCAAATCTCCAATTCACCTGAAATTCGTGAATAGACACCGGGCCAATTCGGGAGGGCACAACGATGCCCAAAAGATACAACTCCCACTAAGGTGTGTCTGTTTCCATCCGCTATTGTTAGCGGACTTCCGCTGTCACCCTGGTAAAAAAATTATACTGAAAGAGAAACACCGAAGAGTCTGCTGGTTACCTGTATGCTGTTTAATTTGGTTGACTCATCTTCATACTTAATGTTTTCAGTCCCACTTCCTAAGCTTCTGTGTCTCACAAACATTCCCTGCTGACTCTGTGTCTGCCGTGTTCCAACCCAAAACCACATTGGTTCGAATCATAGTTATGGAAGACGAACTTATATAAAATTGGCTTTAAGTGTACTGAATTTCCAAGGTATTGTGAACTCACTGCTATTGGTTATTTGTGATTTGAGGTAAATTTTGTCTGTAAATAAATAAAAATATATATATATATATATATATATATATATATATATATATATATATATATATATATATATGAGAAAAGTGTATATATATAAATCCATTCAGTTCTCTGCTGGTGTCTTGGTAAACAGGTAGAATTAGTGAGCCACTGTAATGTATAAGATTATCAAATAACTAATTTGTAAAAGTTAACAAGATCCACAGCCAAATATAATTAGGGCAGCTATAAAACTTCGTAACCAGTTCTTTCATCTTCTGAATAAATGAACGATTTTTTTAAATAGATCCCCGTTTGTCCTTTGTTATAATCAGTTTTCATTAATCAGTTAAAAAAATTTTTATAATAAATATGTCTACTTCTTCCTTTTGCTTATAAGTGTAAATTCTCGAGTACTTCTAATCAGGACATAATTGCTAAACAGACACCACCCTACTTACAAACATTCAACTTACAAACGTTCAGAGATACGAACAAAAGGGATCGCAAATTAAAATTGTGTTCAGAGCGCACCCCTGTGCCACCCGTAATTTCAAATTTTGTTCTGCGTGTCTATTCTGTAGGATGGTCCCTATATATTAAAGCATAACAAAAGATATAAGCAACTCACGAGGCATGCGTCAGTGCCTCCTTCAGGAAAACCAGCGCACAGGAGGTCGTCGTGGATGAGATTCCCAAAGCCAGTGTTGCGACAGTCCTGGTTTCTCCACACGGGGATGACAGCAGCCTGTGGGGAGAATGGGAGACAATGCTTGACGTTATTCCTTGGGCTAATTGGAAGGAAGGGTTTAGAGGGATCTCTTTTTTTAGGCAGAGTTTTAGTTTATGATGTCAGATGACTTTGGCGAAAGATAAGTGCATAGTTAAACATTTAGAAGTGGACTTCATTTCAGTAAATGTAATACCTTAAGATGCCACGTATCTTAAGTGAAAGTACCTTAGGTAGCCAAACATTCAAAGAAGGACCTGAAGTGCTTCTATTGCTATATGAAGTCACAACTTTATGGAAATAAAAATGCCAGATGAGGAAGTCTAGTCGTTGTTTTATATTGTAGCATCACATATTACTAATCAAAATAGGTAGAGCTGAAACGCATTGTATATCTACTGAATGACTTTATTTTCTATCTCTGGAGAATCAAAACTAAACAGCAAAAAACATAGCGGTATAGCAAACAGATAGAGCTGAACCACAGACTAGCCAGTGTATAACTTCATCTTCTATCTCTGGAGAAGCAATACTAAACAGCAAAAACATGATGGGATATAAAGCAGATGGAGCTGAACCATCTATATCTCTATATGACTTAATGTCCTATCTCTGGAGAAACAATAATAAAAAGCAAAATCACCTTGAGTTTGTTAGCGTAATTCTCAGGGTTAGAATCGACTGACCCCCAACCGGCCACAAGGGCATCGCTGCCTGCGTAATCAGGGGCATTTTCAGGGCAGACATGCTGGTTTAATCTGTAATGGTAATAGTTTTACATTTCAGTTTGCTGGTATATTGGTCATCCCAGGGCAAACAAATAAGATTGTAAACTATCATACAACTTGGAATTGTTCATGTGAGTCTTGTGAGCTGTAAGAAAATAATCTAGTTTTACATTTCAGTTGATGTTCTGTTGGTTATCGCAAGGCAACCAGATAAGATTACAAATATCCAAAAACTTGGCATTGTTTATGAGAGTCTTGTGATATGTAAGAAAATAATCTAGTTTTACATTTCAGTTTTGAAAAATTATTATAGAAATAATAAACGTGGTTTGATTTCTGTTTCTTGAAAAAAGCTTGCAGTCACATTGAAAGATGAAAGCAGATGTATTTGCTTAGATGAGAGATTTTGAAAGCAACATCCCCCCCAAAAAAACCATGTGCCTTTCCATTCACATTCACATTCACATGTTACATAGTGTGTAAAGCTATCATATATATTTACATAACAAATACAACTAAATTTTCCTAAATTACGGCTGAATTGTTCAGAGTCTTTCTAAAGTGACTTCAAAAGTTTACTTACTAGAGAGTGATCTAGAGGCACAGGATAGTCAAATGTCATCACAGCCAGGTCTCCCACGTTAACCCTATCTGGTCTGAAAAGTAAAAAAAGAAGAAAAAAAGTAACAATGGGGCATCTGTACTTAACAGGATTTTTTTTTTGTATATTACCATTTAATCACAATAAAAACAAGTAAAAATGCATCTAGTTTTCTGTACAGCGTATAATCAAGGCCACCGAAAATAGATCTATCTTTCGGTGGTCTCGGTATAATGCTGTATGAGTCGCGGCCCATGAAACTTTAACCACAGCCCAGTGGTGGCCTATCCTGTGGAATTGCCAGAAGCACGATTATGGCTAACTTTAAACTGAAAGTAAAATAAAAACTACTCAGGCTAGAGGACTGCAATTTGTTTTGTTTGATGATTGGAGGGTGGATGATCAACATACCAATTTGTAGCCCTCTAGCCTCAGTAGTTTTTAAGATCTGAGGGCGGACAGAAAAAGTGCGGACAGAATAAAGTGCGAACGAACAGACAAAACCAAGACAATAGTTTTTTTTACAGAAAACTAAAATTGCTAAACTAATGCAGAGTCAAACTGACGAATTAACTGACTGATTTCTCACCTGTGTTTCGGATGAAAGGCGATTTTCTTGATCCTTCTGATCGTCCGAGGGGTGTCGTTCAGATCCCCGATCTTGTGTTCGGCCAGAACGGCAATCAGCTTTGACCTCTTCTTCCTGCAGTAAAAAATAAATAATATGAGAAATGTATAGATAAATCAATAAACAAGTGATATCATATAGAATGCAATAGGGAGCAATGGAAAGAGTTGAAAGATGTTCACGGCATTTTACTGTAATTTCACGATTTTTTGAGTCGTCTAGAAAATATTTTGTTACTTATATGATGGCAGAAGTTCAGTGTGTTTATACCTCTTTGGTACAATCTGTAACAAAGGCCCATACGACATAGGGATTAAAAAACACCGAAGTACAATGTGGTTTGTTTATCTTAGTTGACTAAGATAAACCAGGCCTCAGGAGAGCTTTGTATACCATCCAAGAATACCAGAACTAGACACATCTTACACCTCAAGAATAATGGTATTAAGCTCATCTTGCTTCATAAACGTTGCTACAGGACCACTGTTTATTTCCCCAGAGAAGCCAGACCTCAGGAGAGCTTGGTAAACCATCAAATAGCAACAAAGTTAGTAGCATTTATACCTCAAGAATTGCAGCATTAAGCTCATTTTGCTTCATAAACGTTACTACAGGACCACTGTTTATTTTCCCCGGAGAAACCAGACCTCAAGAGCTTGGTAAACCATCACATGGCAACAAAATTAGACGCATTTTATACCTCAAGAATTGCAGCATTAAACTCATTTTGCTTCATAAACGTTACTACAGGACCACTGATTATCGGAGAAACCAGACCTCAAGAGAGCTTTTCAACAAAATTAGACGCATTTTAAACCAGCATTAAACCATTCTTCATAAACGTTACTACAGGACCCTGGTAAGAAACTATCAAATGGTAAACTATCAAATACCAACAAAATTAGACGTATTTTATGCCTCAAGAATTGCAGCATTAAGCTCATTTTGCTTCATCAACATTACTACAGGACCACTGTTTATTTTCCCGGAGAAACCAGACCTCAGGAGAGCTTGGTAAACTATCAAATACCAACAAAATTAGACGCTTCTTATACCTCTGGAATGACTGTATTACGCTCATTTT
>NC_089797.1:235000-237500 GCF_040412425.1 Macrobrachium rosenbergii
TTAGATTTACAAACGTGCAAATATTTTACCAAAAAACTTTTGCAGCTTAGTAAACTTAAGCTGGATTTACAAACGTGCAAATATTTTACCAAAAAAACTTTTGCAGCTTAGTAAACTTAAATTGGATATACAGACAAGAAGACGTTTTACCAAAAACTTTTGCAACTTAGTAAACTTAAATTGGATTTACAAGTGTGCAAATATTTTACCAAAAAGCTTTTGCAACTTAGTGAACTTAAATTGGATTTACAAGTGTGCAAACACTTTACAAACAAAAACGTGTTCACAGGAAATGAATGCAGTTAACTAGTGCAGACTCACCTATCACTTCTTTTATTACAAATGCAATGAATTATTAGATAAAAAGATGTATTAACCAATATACAAAGAATTGCTCTAAAGTCAATAATGTTTTACTCACTTGTGACAGAATCTGCAGAGACCTGGAAGAAGAGAAAAAACAATTTAAAAATTATTTCCTTGTCTGGATAACGCGATACTAAAGATTTGTTTTTGTAGTTAGACTGGATAAATTGTGATTTGAATGACATTTCTTCAGTGACATGATACGTAATTCAACTATTTTCAGTCACTTTTTTAAAAATAAAACTACTCCAAAACAATCTTCTATTCATGCGACTAAATAACTTGAACTTTGAATTAAACTACTAGAGTGACATGGCAAGCACTCCTCCAAAAAACACTCAAAGCTTCTCAAAAGTGACAAAATCTTAATAGAAAAACATATATTTGCAACTCCTATCAATCAATCATTCTCCATTTCCTCCTAAAAAGGGGAAAGAAAGGTCTAAAAGTCTCATCAATCAATCACTCTCCATTTCCTCGAAGAAAAGGAAAGCAAAGTCTAAAAGACATTAACTGTATTGATAACAATCGTTTGTACCACCACAGAAAACTCAGAACATTCCGTGCATAGTGGCAAACTGACTGACCTGAAACTCATGCTAGCATGGAAACTGACCCTTGGCAAAACGAAGAGAAGAAGAAACACGAACCAACGGCCAGGTGGGAGAGTCATCGTTCCTGGTGTCTTCCTGTTTTGAGAGAAAATGTAAACGTTGAGTGAAAGCTAGTGGAATTTTTAATTGAACTGCCTTACAGAAATCCAGGCAAGTCTTTATACAGTGATTCGAGTTTAAAATCTCTGTTAATATCCTCATATCTGAAGCCTTTTTAATCCATTGAACTTCATTGCAGCTTTTTATACAGTAATTATAGTCTTTTAAATTATGTTAGTTTCATGATATTCGAGGTTTTCTCAATAAATGGATCCTAAATGAACTTCCTTACGGTTTTTTTTTATTTCTGGATTCATTGCAAAAAACCCCTCTATTTTGGGTCATTTTAGCATGATATATTTAATAATACATTTACTAATATATTTACTCTTTGGCTTAACTATCCTACAGATACGCAAGTCTGTATACAGTATTATTGTAGTTTTGAAATTTTTGTTTTCCTAACATTCGAGGTTTTCTTAATAAAATGATTTTCATTAAACTTCATTACAGCTTTTAATATTTTCATTCTTTGCAAAATCTCTGTTTGGAGTCATTTTAGCATAATATGTTTAATAATACATTTCCTAATATATTTGCTCGTCGTCATAACAGCAGTTGATATCACCACACGTGCTAATTTTTTTTACCAAAATAATAAACCTTCACTAATCATGAAAGCCTCCGCCCCCAGGCCAAGTATTTTCTAGTCAAGTAATCATTTGAGTCCACTAGAGAGAGAGAGAGAGAGAGAGAGAGAGAGAGAGAGAGAGAGAGAGAGAGAGAGAGAGAGAGAGAGAGAGAGAGAGTCAAGTCTAGACATACAGGAGACCTAAAACAAGTCTAGAATTGAAAAGACTATGGTAAAATCACTTATTGCCTCCACCAGGGAAATGATCACTATTTGTTTGTTCTGTTGACTTGTCTGTCAGTTCATCTATATGTCTGTTCGCGTATCTGTCTTCTAGCACGTTTACGTAACAAATAACGAAAGATTTTCCACGAAATCTGGTCACAACATTTGGTTAGGTTATTGGCCTGTCTGCCATGCTGCAAATTCTGCTGGCATGTACAGCGCATGCGCCTTAAAAGCAGTTCCGTGTTTGTTTACCTCATCATTCCAGATCAAGGGTCAGACGAGGCTGGAACGCTAAGCGAAGTTCAGCTCGCTAGACGAGCTCAGCTCCACAATTCAAGGACACGAGGTTGCAAATATTGTGAAGCTTTACAAAGAGAAGCTCTGTACAAGAGATCCAGGCAGAAATTACTTGAACACACCACCAAGGATCTTTGTCCGCTGAAGGTGGCATTTTGCTCGTATACACAGAAAGAATCTGAAATCCAGAGGTACTGGTACTCGACCTAACCAAAAGTAAGCCGTTATCCACTCTGCTTTCATTTGAATTCGACATGTTTTATATGCTTTTATTATGTTCCTTGTAGAATGGCTCGATGAAAGGTCAGTATTGGCTGGCAACAGA
>NC_089797.1:242500-260000 GCF_040412425.1 Macrobrachium rosenbergii
TTTATGAGCGTAAACCCCTCCATTTTATTATATTGACTGTGTGACGTGAGTGGTAGTTTAGAAGAAGAAGAAGAAGAAGAAGGAGAAGAAGAGAGAGAGAGAGAGAGAGAGAGAGAGAGAGAGAGAGAGAGAGAGAGAGAGAGAGAGAGAGAACAAAGCGATTGTTTATCCTTGCATTTTATGATATTGACTGTGAGACATGAATAATATTTTAGTATAACAGAGAGAGAGAGAGAGAGAGAGAGAGAGAGAGAGAGAGAGAGAGAGAGAGAGAGAGAGAGAGAGAGAGAATTGGCTTTGCTTCAGAACACAAAAAACAAAAATGATTACATTATACGTGACCAAGTCCAGAATCTTATTATCAAACACAAAATTACTTGTGACAGTAGCCTATGTACACGTACAAACTTAGCATACAAGAATGCATATGAGTGAATTAACGTCTATATCAATAATTTCCATTTCATATTTCCCTTATCACAATAAATGACAGCTCATCTCATAATTACTTCCTGTTTTTATCTCTCTATTATTTACTTTAAATGCATAACTTTAATAAAAATTGTCCGGTAAGTACAGAAGACAATTTAGCAGGACCTACCTTCCACCGTTAATGGATTCATTTCAAATTAGGCTCTGTTCCCAACAGCTGGTCGTGTTGTCGGCCTCGTATTCATTTATTTATTTATTCATTGGATTACGATTTAACGGCCTAGAACCGAAATAGCAGCGATTCTGTCCTAAATACGAAAGCTATTTCACCTGCAGAAGTTACGACTCACGCATACTTACAGTTCGTTTATCGATTTTTTTCATAAGTTCTGTTTTAACAGAGGTCTTTCACATTCTCGGTTGGTCTCTGATCCCCTTTTCTTGCCGAGAGGTAATGCCATACATTACTTCCTCTGTCTGTAGTATTTTAATTTCAAAAATTCTTGGTAAGGCTTCCTGACTTTCGTCTTTCACAATGCTATAAAGTTGACTTGGGAAGATGGTAAATATCTGAATCTCTTCCACATCTCTGCTCTCACTGAAAACTAAAGATTAGAGAAAGCCGAATAAACAACGGCAAACAATTTGAGAAACAACTCGTCAAAGAAATTAAGTGGAAAACGAGAAGAACCTCCAGAAAAGTTTGATACATTCAGTCGTGGACTCACTTGAATGGAGTCGCTTGTGGCATGAGTCATGAGATGACTGACACTAATAGGTCTGTAACACATTGCCCCCTCAGGGGGGATGGTGGCGTCTGTGCACCTTGTGTGGTGCACTGTAAGCATTACTTGAGGGTCTTTGCAGCGTCCATTCGGCCCCTTGCTGCAACCTCTTTCATTCCTTTTACTGTGCCTCCGTTCATACTATCGTTCTTCCATCTGACTTTCCACCCCCTCCTAACTATTGTTTCATAGTGCAACTGCTTTGAGGTTTTCATTTCAGCACTGAATGACCTCATAGGTCCCAGAGCTTGGCCTTTGGCCTAAATTCTATATTCTATTCTATTCTGTTCTATTCTGTAACACACTGCTTATTGCAGTTGCATTGAACTCATCAGGGACTATGTGGTGAGGAATGAATATTTTTTTTACAGTGATTTATAGCAATATTTGCCAGCCATATTCTTTCATTTATTCTCCTTAACCAATCTTAACCAACTGGAACTTCAAAAGTTCAAGGGAAGATGCAGTGCATTACTACCCTAATGCTATTCTCCTTACATTTTAATATAATTTTTTTCTGTTTATTAATTTAATTTTTCTTTTTAATAAGTGAGAACTCTTCTTTCTGCTTTTCCCTTTACCTTCTCTTTCTTCCTAATGAGAGCCATATTCTTTGGAAGCTTGAATTTTAAGTCAGTGGCCCCTGTGGTGGGCTTGTTCCATATGAATAGGGTTCATCTTCTGAGTAATAATAATAATAATAATAATAATAATAATAATAATAATAATAATAATAATAATAATAATAATAATAATAATAATAATAATAATATTGAAATCCAGTATGATGTGTTCTTAATTACTGAAATCAGCAGCTGTAATGAAACAGATACAGTTGTTTCATTCAGTACCGTAGCTAAAATATATCTAATACAATAAAATTTCCTTTATGGAAAATAATACCCTTAATGCCTTTGAGAACCCTTAACAAAATCCAAGGGATTTGGTGGCATATCTAATCACCTTTTTAATGAGTTACTGGAAATCTAATGTACTGTACGTGAATCATTTAATCCATTATTATGGGAACAATTCCTTAGAGATTTCTCTCTTTTATAATTGTTAGTGTAACGGATATGAATTTATCATAAAATCTTTAATAAATAAAAGACAATTAAATTTAGTTCCTCTCAGTAGTTGTAGTTAGGTTAAAGCGTTTTGGGAATCTCAGTAACTGATTTGGTAGCTGTACTGAGTGATATTTTTTCTGTAAAAGTTTAGTCTATGTACTCAGTATCAGCACAAGGAAGATCCTCCCTTCAGATGCCCAAGGGGCATTCTGTGCCCAAAGTTTAGCCACGTGCAAGCCTGGTGTAAGCCACGTATAAACTTCAGGAACCGTGAGCCAATCTGATTTCTCTTGACAGCATTCCAGTCAAAGCGAAAATATATAAACACAGTCATTAGCTCTTGATCCACCCCACCTAACTTTCACAAGAATCTTTCTCAATCTTAGAAGGTTTATGAAACAACAAGTACTACCAAAATAATTAACATAATTAATGAGCAACATTCTTTTTTTTTTACCAGATGAAAGTATGTACAAAACATATTTATGTATATAAACAAAATCTCTGACATGAAAGTTGAATGAATTCGCGAAGAGGGAAAAGATGAAAGGGAATTTTTGATGCTTTTTCTCTTGGTCTCTTGTTATTGAAGATCAGCGTCCTGTTGGGAGAAGAAAAGAGGAACTGATTACACAGATTCCTTCTTGATGATTCCACCAAAACTATGATACTTTTCCTATTACTTTTACTCGTGTAACAGTTCGCCAAATCAGTGCAACGTCTGATTGTGATTTGAATGTTTGAAGCTTTCCAAATCTTATTTTAGACAACGAGATAATGAGGTGTTTAAATGCATTTTTCGGTTCATTCTTCATAACGACTGTGTTGATGCGATTTTCAGCTCTTTGAGTATAAGTTTGAATGAGGGAATTATCACGGGGTTTATAGGATTTTTGCTTATTTTTTAAAAGTGACATTAAAATCCTGTGCAAGATATGTGGATATTTTTACATTTTTTGCTAACTAGTATAGAAGGTGATATTCATTAGAAAAAATAATCTGTTGTGTAAAATGTATAAACATAAATCATTCAGACGAAATTTCATGACATTTATAATGAAAAATGTAAGTTAAATTTTAAGTAAACGTAAGAACAAAAACAAGCGAGAATTACTTAGACAAAAACATTTCTTAGGAAATCTGGCATAAAAAGAGATAATAAAAAAGCGTAAAAGTGAACAGATTTAGATATTTCAAAATAACTTGTAAACTTCGTTTGATATATCTGCTAAAATCTCTTTGATAAACTTGATTTATATAACATCAAAGTTTACTTTCAGTCAAAGGTTATTTGTACAGTGAACGGTCAAGGTGTAGCATGCATGAATAATGCAGTTTCACCATTTCCTTTTACGTTAGTGCTTGACATAATTATTCCTTATTCATCGATAACCTCTCTCTCTCTCTCTCTCTCTCTCTCTCTCTCTCTCTCTCTCTCTCTCTCTCTCTCTCTGTTGTTCGACATGTTTATGTATACAGAATTTTATTTGATCAATAAATATTTCCTGTCGGACAAAAAGAGAGAGAGAGAGAGAGAGAGAGAGAGAGAGAGAGAGAGAGAGAGAGAGAGAGTTCTTATTTATACTTCAGGAATAATTATGTCAAGCACTTTTATTATATATATATATATATATATATATATATATATATATATATATATATATATATATATATATATATATATATACATATATATACTAGGACCTTATATTCCTTTCCCAGTCCAACAAAACCAGTCGAATTGACCAACTTACCATCGAAAAAGTTGTTGAAAGGAGTCAGCATGAAATCCATGATGCCACTGACAGCGTTCACGCCGCTGTCGACCACGCCAGTTGTGAATCTGCGGAACAAAAACAGGAGTCAGTCACCTCTACCGAGAAGGAATGATGAGGACATAATGAGGTAATTCTGTTTATGTTTGCCTGTCAACTTTATAATGACGAGAAAGGCAAACGGATGTTCTAGAAAGTCAAGGAGTTTGATAAGTATAATCACTCTTTTAATTGTCTTATTATACTTTTCTAAATGTTAATATACGTTTTCGTTTCTGTGTTATTTGATTTAATATTATCTTCTCTTGTTATTATATGACTTTTTCTATAATGATATTGTTCTTTAAGAACGCTGAAATTTTGAGAGCCACTTTTTCTTTAAGTGTTAATATACGTCTTGCTTTCTATGTTACTTGATTTAACATTTCCTGTTGCTATTATATGGCATTTTCTATAATTATTATCATGCTTTAATAATCTAGGAATTTAGGTGACTTCCTTTTCATTCAGCAATATATGAAAGCTTCGTTTTATGCACGAGTAATTATAATTCTCATTTTGCTATTTTTTTATTTGTGTCACAAAACTTACAGAAACTTTCACGACTTTCAGAAATGCAAACATGCCAAGAGCAAACGTTTGCTCTGCCTATGGAAACTTATTGTATTATGAAACTTTCAGGACTTTCAGAAATGTAGACACGATAAGGAAAACATATTTATCAGCCTCATGGAATCAAGGAAATATCTGTAAATGTGCGCCTTGAGAGTCATAAATAACGTTCCCCTTTGCACACTACCAATCTCGTCCAAGTTTCTGCTTCACTGTCACAGAATCTTCCTATTAAATATTTCCGTTATGGTGCCATTATCTCTTTTATATGCTCTTATGATGACATTTTTCATAATTCGCCAATTATTTGATTGCATACTAACTTTCTGGAGTTGGCTTATTAACGTTTTTCCACCGTCTGGAGTAAGTTGATGCCTTTCATTGGTCTAATTTGACCATTACCTGAGTGAACGATACCTGTCTGAAGTGGGCTAAGCAGTTTTTTTCATTTTACGTGGATTACCTTTGTGTACAAAGGTGTCAGAAGAGAGTTTTCGCTTTATTTCACTTTATTGGAGGAAACCTGCTTGCACACGACTTGTCTGTAGCTAGTTTATCGTTTCCAACTGCAGTAACTGACAAGCTGAATGCTCTACTAGGAGAAAGCAAGCATCCTACAGTAGATATCGACTACAGTACAAAATGTCTGATGGGTCTCACTAAGCAAATCCCGGAAAAGTACAAATGCAAATTGTGTAAAAAAAAAAAAAACTTGAGCCATCATCATAAAGTAGTGGAATTTCGTCATTTATCATAAAGAGTATTAGGTATTATATTGTCACAAGAACAACGTTCGTGTAGACGATTCCAACCGTTCTGTCAATTGCTATTATTTCGAGACTAGTCTGAGATGTACTGCTCACAGAATAGTAGTGAAATTATCAGAGTCCTTGTTGAGAGGACGGTGCATATACTACATGTTAGGTCAATGGTGGTTAATATGTAACCTATAACCTATAATCTGTAACCTATAACAGGCTGGAAGTCCAGAATATTAAGACGTTTTCCAAAATGTATCAATAAAAATATGCGTTTGGAGTTCAAAAATAGTCGAACATTACCAAAGTCCTTGTTGAGAGTACAATGCATATCTTGTATGTCAGATCAACTATGGTTAATATATAACCTATAATCTATAACCTATAACAGGCTCGAAGTCCACAATATCAAGGCATTTCCAGAACATATGTATCAATGGAAAAGAGAAGATGTTTGTGCCTTTTGCGACAATAAACTGTCATGCTCCAATTCAGTCTGTCCACCTCGGTCGCCATTACCCGTTCACGCTCTACCTGTCCGAAGCTAGGTAAACAAAACAGCCTTTCCATTCGCCACCAGTCACACCCCTACAAGAAACAGTGAAATTCGCCTGCCCTGGGGCGATTCCCACGGAGGCGTTAACGCTCTTTCCCCCTCCTGAGGAAGGCCCGTGGCGTACGCAAGACGAAGGGGGCCGGGGCGCCCCTGCGTAATACAGTTTCCAACCCTTTCTCCCGACGCAGCTGTTGCTCAAACACACGACGACGACGGGGCCCTTGGGGAATCTCGGCGCGCCTTATGGTTAGTTTCCCCCCCTTCACGTGGTTGCCTCACGCCCTTGATCTTTGACACTAGGCGGGGGAGGGGGAGAGGGGTGGAGGTGAGGGTTTGGGGGTCTTTCGTAATGTTCTCCCTCCTAATTCGTTGCAAGGCAGTTGTTATTTCTAAGGGGACGATTAAGTGGTGTAATGTTTTTGCTACGTTGGAAACGCGAAACAGTTAGAAAAGGAACGTTTCTGCTCTCTCTCTCTCTCTCTCTCTCTCTCTCTCTCTCTCTCTCTCTCTATGATATTCAATTGCAATAGTTGGTTAGCAACTAAGTGTTCCTCTCTCTCTCTCTCTCTCTCTCTCTCTATGATATTTAAGTGCAATAGGTGGCCAGTAACTAAGTGTTCCTCTCTCTCTGTCTCTCTCTCTCTCTCTCTTTCTCTCTCTCTCTCTCTCTCTCTCTATGATAGAAGTGCAATAGGAGGTTAGCAACAAAGTGTTCCTCTCTCTCTCTCTCTCTCTCTCTCTCTCTCCATAGCACTTATGTTGCAATCGTCTGGCTTGTAATTGAGTGTTCCTCTCTCTCTCTCTCTCTCTCTCTCTCTCTCTCAGTGCAGTCGTTCTGCTCACAAATAAGTGTACCTGTATTCAATGAGAGGACGAAGAAATGATTATTCACGGTCGTGACCTTGAAAATCTGGCATACCATTGGTGACCTAAAAACTGAATTATGTGGCCTGGTTGTTAGTCAACTGTTGCTAGTCGTTACGACGTAGAGGGGAAAGTGGAAGAAGCAAAAGAAATAGAAAAATGACAGATTATATAATTAAGTGTATCAATATATCACAATGATAAAGTCAAGATAGATATGAGTGCTGACTACAAAAAATGATTGACTGATTGATTTATGGTTAGTAAAACTGGTGTCGCAACATTTTGCATTGGTGAGTACATAATTTACCTTCGTAGAGGAATTATTTAGTGATTAATCATTATTTATTAGCTTTAATATTGGATATTATTAATGGCTGTCATTCGTCTTATTTCAAGAACCATTGGAAAAATAAATTTTTTATTTCAAAAATAACTAAGTTACTGGCATTTGAAATTTGCATAATTTTGGGGTCTTTTCCTGGAGTTTTTTTACATAATTATTTCCTGTTAAGTGTATGATATGTATGTTTTAATAAGCTATCATTTGAAAAGAGAATTAACTTCTTAATATCGCAAGAAACAAATATATATAATCATTTTACTCTTTTTATGAGAACTCTAATGGGTAATTATGAAAGTGGAAAGTTGTCATATCTTTATGATTTAAACAAAAGATGAAACTATGATAAGCGTTTTTAATAAGCTTTATTAAAATTAATAATTAGGCCTTTAATATCACAAAAAACAAATATATATAATCATTTTGCTGTTTATATGAGAACTCAAATGGGTAATTACGAGAGTGAAAAGTTATCATATCTTTAGGAGAAAACAATAGAGGAATGATAAATAGGAAGATGTATGATAAAACAAAATAAACATATCTTTATTTGCATGAATAACTTGAAACAAAATCACGCACATAAACCAACACTACTATTTCGAAGAGAAAGCCGAACCAATACACGTAAACAGGCAATTCATTTCCTTATTTTCTCTGTGACAGAGAGAGAGAGAGAGAGAGAGAGAGAGAGAAGAAAAACTGAATTGCAGCAGCGGTACCCTGAGGCCACTTCTTTTATGAAGGCCATATATAAAAATTTGCTATAGAAAGCGGCAATTGTTATTCTGTAGGAGTTTTTACGACGCACCTGAGTCATACCTAGCCCCTAATCGTTCCCCTATGTAGGGGAATCTATAGGGGTGATAGTGCTGTCAGTGCACCTCATGTGGTTCACTGTACGCAGTGGCGTCGCTATGCGGGGGCCAGGGGGAGTCCGGGCCCCCCAAGTCAGATGCTTGGTTCTCCTAGTGGAAATTCCCTTTGTAGCTAGACTTTAATCCTTACAAGATTAGATACATTTGCATATAGTAAGAGTTAAAAATTAAATGAAAATTGAGCTCTATAATTTCAAATACAGGTTTACTAATTACTAATACTATTATTTTCCTTCATTCACCTGGATATATAAATTCGAGAACAGTATATTTTACTAATTAAAGAATTGGTCCATTAGTTTTGTGTCATTTTCTTTGGACCCCCCAAAAAATATCTTGGCCCCACCTAGACTCCCCTATTGATGGAATACCAGCTACGCCACTGACTATAGGTATTACTAAAGGATGTTTGCAGCGTCCCTTCGGCCCCTAGCTGCAACCAATTGTAGCCTTTTCTCTACCTCCAATCCTACTTCCTTTCTGCAATCTTGTTGTCCAATTTCTCTGACTCTTCTTAATGAAAATATGGGGTTTTCTCCCAGTTCCAGCTTTAGAGTCTTGTATTACATCTCATTCATTATCTAGGTCACTTTATCTTGCTGTCCAGCCACTCTAACTCCCTATTTTCACTGTCTTAATTGCTGAATGGCCGGAAGTGCCCCCAAGTGCTTGGCGTGAGAGCATAAATTTCATGAAATCAAAATGAAACCAATACAAGGAATCAGTTTTTACATCAGGCTAAAGCTAGAATAAGGTAAAGCTAGAGAAGTTAGACAGCTAGGTAGGATGAAGAGTAAAAGACCGAGGAAAAGTGTAGTTGGTGGTCGAGGGAACTTTCGGGAAAATTTCATAAAAGAAAACAAACACTTTGTGATGTCTACATTTTGTCACGCGGCAGATGGCATATACAATATATGCCATCAAATATGATGGGTCTCAGTATTTATTCCATTGCTCGTTATGGTATTAGTGTCATGATAATGCTAAAATAATAATAATAATAATAATAATAATAATAATAATAATAATAATAATAATAATAATAATAATAATAATCACTATTATTAAATAATAATAATAATAATAATAATAATAATAATAATAATAATAATAATAATAATAATAATATTATTATTATTATTATTATTATTATTATTATTATTATTATTATTATTACTGCATCCCACACCACCCTCCCAAAACAATCGACTCTTCAACCTTACCTCGAAAGGGAATCGACACCCCTGTTCATGAAGTCGATGCCGTTGTCGAAGGCATTTGTCACGGCGTTCGACGTGGAGGTCCCGAAGTTGGACATAGTGTCGAAGAAGTCGTCGAAACCGCCCTGGGGTCGAGCGTGGCTGCTGTCGATCAGGAGACTGGCGACCAGTCCCAGTACTATGCAGAACACGACGGAGAATTGCATCTGGGAAAGATTGATGAATTGTGATTGAATAATCAGTTTTTTCTTCTTTTGAAATTCGTTCCCTTAACTTGGATGGTTTTATTAAATAAACGAGTACAAAATGCGCCGAAGCTCGTTCGGCGTAATCGAGTTTTCTGTACAGCGTATAATCAAGGCCACCGAAAACAGATCGATGGGCTCTTAATAATTATTGTTTGCATTTAAAATTTAATGAGTGGTGTCAGAGAAAAATGAAATGTATGGGCCGTTAATAATGGCTGTTTTTATTTCACATTTAATGGATGGTTTCTCTGAAAAAAAAGAAAGCTACATTGGCCATGATCATTATTTTCCATTATCATATATTTATATATATATATATATATATATATATATATATATATATATATATATATATATATATATATATATATATATATATATATTTTTTTTTTTTTAGTTCGTCGCAATTCTTACGTAGAAATAACGTAGTAATGTAACCTCAATTCACGCGAAGTATGACTTAGCAATAATGGAAACATGCAAAAGATACGAAGGATATAAATCCGGTGTTTTATAGATTACAACCAAGTGTCAAATTAAATGGGACTTAATAACTCTTCAAGTATAACTGGAGGTCAGTTTTTAAGACCAAAGACCAATCAGAATGAAGCATAGGAGAGAGCAAAAAAAAAAAAAAAAGAAAAAAAAGGGAATCAGATGATCATTAAATTAACTCTCAATTCAGAAGGATATTTCACACGATATCTGAAAGAGATTTTCGTTTTCAGACAAAAAAAGGGAAACTTAAAAAAAGGGAAACAATACAAAGCAGGTTAAGTTGGTTAATGTCAAGTCACGATGGGTACACGGCCTCATTCCTTCATTCACCCGCAATCCGCTTTCTGTTTACATTGCCCCTGAACCTACTTCTGACACCACTATTGAGGACTTAATTGCGAGTTGGCAACTGTGGCTAAGATGCCAATTCGCCATTTTCTCTTTCCAGAATTCAGTATCGTGTGTCAGCGTGAAATGAGAGATTTCATTCCTGGGTTCTTTTGCGTGTAATTAGATATACTCTCTCTCTCTCTCTCTCTCTCTCTCTCTCTCTCTCTCTCTCTCTCTCTCTCTCGTCGAGATATTAAGAAGAGATAACTAGCAAAGATAATTAGAGTTTATTAACAATTTATTTTTAAGAAATTTGTTAGAAATAATAATAATGAGAGAGAGAGAGAGAGAGAGAGAGAGAGAGAGAGAGAATCACTCTTCCATATCACATCAGCTGTATACGGAAATACTTTTTAATATTTTTTCATTAATTATCAAACGTGCTTCTGCTGTTTATATGATAGCTCATATTTTAACTTTATTGGTGGCAGATAACAGCCAAGCACATTTCTTTATCTTTGCGTTTGCAGATGCATTAAAAGATATTGCAAGGAGCTCTCAACCTTGAAAAAACCATCTTATAAAATTTTTACGGTGGAAAAATGGAATGCTGGTAAATATGTTTTTAACTTATTTATAGTTATGTCTATTTATTCATTAAGTTATTAATTTATCATTTTTTCTAATAACTGACCTCTTCTTTATCATTTTCTGTTATATATAACAGAAAATACAGAGAGAAGGAGTTCTGTTACTGCTTTGAAATGAATGCCTTATTCATTAGAAACTTAAATTTCAAGTCAATGGCCCCCCTGTGAGATGTCCCATATGAACAGGGCTTTATTTTCTGAATAATGATGATAATAATAAACAGAAAAATATCAAATTAATCTTGAAGCTATTATCAAAAGCAATCTTTATGACAAAACAAACAATCGCCTTCTTCAAGTCTTCCACCAATCAGAATTTCAGAAGAAATCAAGAGAAATCCATTTATTCGATAAGTGTTCATCAGAGAGTCAGATATAGTGTGGACCAAAGACTGTCATAGACAATTATCCAGTACAGGAATACGGGGAAACCTGAAATGTTTTAAGAGCCATTTAAAAATGCCGAAAGCAGTCGACAGATGGCGGTGGTCACCGCAACCGAGAGAAATTCAGGCGTCATTTGCAAATTTTAGTAAACAGATTTAAGTGCCTCACGCCCGCTGACATTTACTTTTTCTTTTAGCGTTCTTTCTCCCTTTGGTCCACCCGCTCCTCACCCCTCCAGCAATTCGGACTCGACTCCATCTCTCTCTCTCTCTCTCTCTCTCTCTCTCTCTCTCTCTCTTTTTCGCCTCAACACAATAGGTTTGGTACGATGCTAGGATGTCAGTGTTTTACGTGCGTGCTTAAATGGTAATGAACATTATTACGTATGTATATATATATGTATATATATACTGTATTTATATGATATGATATATGTATATATATATATATATATATATATATATATATATATTTATATATCTATATATATATAATATAATATAATATAATTCAGTTACACATTCCTGCTTATATTTGGTTCATAACTATATCTGCACTATATATCTCAGTCATACTTATACACCACTGCATGAATAACTTCACCTGCATAGCAGAGAGAAAGGAACCATCAAAATTAAAAAAAAAAGCAAAATTGAAAAAACCAGATTTAAAAAAAATTCCTTTGAATAAAGGAATTCTCCTTCATTGTTTCCTGACAAAGCATACTGTCGCATCGCATTTAAGATCGAGAGCTTTTGAAAGCAACTGCGTATCTTTTTTTTTTCTTATTTTTTTACGAATACCCGTTATGCCAATTAAGGAAACCGGATACTCATCGAATACTCGCAAAACTTTCACCTTAATAATAGTTACTTCTTTTTGATAAAGGTAACTGGAATACAACTGAATTCAATGACCGTCTTCACAGGCGAGTCTGTACTTGGTACCACAGAGTTGAAAATTCCTGAAACCGGAAGCTATAAATTTTTTTTAGTTTTCTGAAAAGAAAACTATTGTGCCTCCTTTGTCAGTCCGTTCGCACTTTTTTCTGTCCGCACTTTTTCTGTCAGCACTTCTTCTATCCGGCCCACAGATCTTAAAAACTACTGAGGCTAGAGGGCTGCAAACTGGTATGATGATCATCCACCCTCCACTCATCTAGCCTCAGTAGTTTTGATTTTATTGAAGGTTAAAATCAGCCACAGTCGTGCCTCTGGCAACGATATAGGCCATGCCACCACCGGGCCGTGGTTAAAGCTTCATACAGATATTATACCGAGACCACCAAAAGATAGATCTATTTTCGATGGGCTTGATTATACGCTGTACAGAAAACTCGATTGCGCCGAAGAAACTTCGGCGCATTTTTCACCTGCTTTATATTATAAAGACTTTTTTAAAAATGTTTACAAACACATATGCCGGTTCGAAGTCCGCTCAAATGACAAGGTATGAGAGATGAGCTTACAAATTCGCTGTTGAAACGTATAATATTCTTCATCTATCTCATAACATTTTTTATTCAACGGCAGTGATAATGTGGTAGTAATAATGTGGGAGTTGTCATGTGGCAATAATAATGTGGGAGTAATAATGTGGGAGTAATAATTTGGCCCAACAGCAATATAGTAACCTATTTGTTTGTATCACGACTGATGTTAGTAGTAGTAGAAGGGATTCACCTTTACAGCGGCTCTCTCTGAAAGTTGCTCCAAAAAACTTTGGCTTAGGTAATTCATTTATTTAACAAAATTTTCCTTTGTTATTTTCCTTTGCTCGTCGCTTTTCATTAGTCTTTGTTCTCGTTCTCTTGCCTTCTCTCAGCAATTTCACTTATTTTCGTGCTATTCTTGAATTCAGAGTCTTCCTACTTTTACTGTCTTTAATGTTTTCTTAGTTATTTATTTGTATACTCTTCCTTAGTCAAATCACATTCTTCTCAATTTACTTATTATGACAAGATTAAAATAACAGCAATTTTAAACTATTATCTAGCTGCGGCTGAAGAGAACGCGCCTGCCGTAGGAACGAGAAAAAAAGTCTTAGGAATCCCGAGTAACAAAAGCAGAAGAAGAAGAGTTGCCATAACTCGACGGAAAGAGGAAGGTAAACAGTCGCTGATCCGGGAAGTGGAACCTCTCAAGTGGCGGTAATTTGCGTGTCTGCCTGGGAGGAGGAACGCCTTGCGTGAAAGCAGATCCGTAAACGGAAGCAGAATCGTGGAAGTATGTGACAGACAGGTAATTTGATATGTTAACGTTATTCAGACGAACAATAGACTTGAAATTCGGTTGGATGGATGCGCATAAGTGACATCTTTATTATATTTTCCTATTCAGTGACTTTTGACTTTTAAATCGTAGATAACTCTTTCGTTTGTAAACAACCCCAGCTCCAACTTATCTTCTATTGCACGATACATAATAATAATAATAATAATAATAATAATAATAATAATAATAATAATAATAATAATAATAATAATAATTTACTGAGATCATTCTAAGAAGGACGTTTGACTTGAAATTCAAGTGGATGTGCTAATAGGTTTTATCTATTTATATTCGACCATTCATTAGCTCTTATACTTCTGAAATTCAGTAAACATCCCCAGCTATAGCTTATCATTGAATTACACAATATAATAATAATAATAATAATAATAATAATAATAATAATAATAATAATAATAATAATAATAATAATAATAATAATAATAATTTACTGAGATAATTCACTGTGTATACTTATCAAGGACTAAAGTGCTGTCTGTTGTTAGATGGTTTAACTATACAGTTACTAAAATATTTACTGAACTTGACCAGATATGCTCTTTTGTCAACTGTCAAGTAATATTTTCATTCAATAGTATAATGTTTCCAGTTATTTCAGTAAAGATTACGACATGATTTCAAGATATTATTATTATTATTATTATTATTATTATTATTATTATTATTATTATTATTATTATTATTATTATTCTCAAATTACGACTTTATATCTGTGTCCTTTCACTCAAACTTCTCTCTCTCTCTCTCTCTCTCTCTCTCTCTCTCTCTCTCTCTCTCTCTCTCTCTCTCTCTCTCTCTCATCTTCAGCTGTACGAGAAAAATAATATGACACACTCCTTCTGTTCATCAAATTACTATGCAAAAAATGACCTCAGCTCTCTCTCCCCATGAAAACAAACTGGGTAAGTGGTACAACTTTCCCATCCTATTGATGGAAACCGCGCGAGAGGATGGCTCTCTCTCTCTCTCTCTCTCTCTCTCTCTCTCTCTCTCTCTCTCTCTCTCTCTCTCTCTCAAATAATTCTAGCATCAAAATAGAGTATTACATGAGATATGACGCTTTCGCACTATCACTATTAATTTTGTAAGGAAAATATTCTTCTCTCATCTTTATCAAAACAAACTATCAGAGTAATCTCTCTCTCTCTCTCTCTCTCTCTCTCTCTCTCTCTCTCTCTCTCTCTCTCTCTCTCTCGTTAAAGAGATGCTTTAAAACAAACATATCTCTTTCACTGTCTTTATCAAAACAAAGTGTATTACAAAAATGTAAGTGACATTATACCGAAGCAAATTGCAGAATGAGTTTGACTTTTCTCTCTCTCTCTCTCTCTCTCTCTCTCTCTCTCTCTCTCTCTCTCTCTCGTTAAAGAATTTCTTTAAAACAAGCATATTTCTCTCACTATCTTTATCAAACTAAAATGTGTTAGAAAAATATGACTTATGACTGTCATTGTATCGAAACTGACTGTGCAAGATGAAGATGATTTCTCTCTCTCTCTCTCTCTCTCTCTCTCTCTCTCTCTCTCTCTCTCTCTCTCTCAAACAATCACTTGTTACAAAATGGATCTAGGATTCTCTTCCCAAATCAACTTAATCCACTATTCTTTACAAAATCATTACAATCACAAATCTCACTTCATAAAGAATCATTACTTTATCATATTGCAAAGATCCCTCTCACTCACTCACTCACTCACTCTCTCTCTCTCTCTCTCTCTCTCTCTCTTTAACTCCGTATCCTTAATTAATTCACTGTTATCAAAGTAATCCCAAACACAAGTCCCGACACCTCTCAACAAACAATGAGGGATCCTCACCTTGTCTTTGGGAAGGTTTACGCACAACTGTGGCGTCTTCTGGCGAGGCAGTGGCTTTTATATCCACGGGAGGGATCCTGGGAGCCTCTGAACGGCCAGACCAGAGTCTTGAGTATATTGCTTCTTTTTTTCTTCTTCTTCTTCTTCTTCTTCTTCTTCTTCTTCTTCTTCTTCTTCTTCTTCTTCTTCTCAGTCCATTCGAGACCACAAGGGCTCCTCCTCCCGGCACAAAGCCATAAGAGTTGTAACTGCTACAACGTTTTTGACCACAAGTAATTTTTTTGTTATGATGAAAGTTTTAAGGAATAATAATGGTAAGAAGTTGCTCCATCATACGTGAGTAATTATAATTTTTTTTATGACTGTGAAAAGCAATTTTTTTTTCACTTTTCCGGAGATTTATAATTGATTGTTACCAGCAGGTCATGTGGTCTGTGGTCACGCCTTTCTCAAGCCACGCCCACTACGCCCGCTTGGGGTCTTTCTGGCATTTGAAGTGAAACAGACAAATAGTTTCTTGGTCAGTTTTACTTCCTCCTGGAAATATTTAGATGAAATTTGGAAAGTTTCGCCTCTCCTCGATGTTATAGAAATGGAATGAGACTGGTTCTTTAGATATGTAAACAAAGTGCTCACCTACTTGGGGGAGTTATTATATTACCTCAATTCGCAATAAACACCAGTTGATGTTCACAAAAGACGAAAGTGAAACCAAACGTCACATTTTCCCGGATGTTTTGCTAAAGTTCATTCGCGCTTTGAGGCTAAAGTATAAGGAAAAGCAAAAAACTAATTCGAATATTCATTATCTTCCTTCCACTCTGCAGTAGAATGTCCGGGACATGTCGGCAAGTGATTGCATACATGTCATAAACATATTGAAAACAAGTCAACGGCTGTAAGTAGAGAATGAATCTTTGTTAAATGCTAGATAATTCATGAAGCGCTGGTTAGGGCTTCCGGTATGTCATCGACTTGTAGTCGACATGTCTGTGATGTATGTGCGATGTTTTGTCGACATGTTTCCTACATGTTGTACACACAGTATAAAATGTCTTTAAATGCTTGATAATTTATGAAGCACTGGTTAGGGCCTCCAGTATGTCATCGACTTGTAGTCGACATGTTTGTGAAGTATGTCGATTTTTTGTCGACATGTTTCCAACATGTTATACAAACATTGTAAAATGTCTTTAAGTGCTTGATAATTTATGAAGCACTGGTTAGGACTACCACTATGTCGTCGACTTGTAGTCGACATGTTTGTGATGTATGTGCGATGTTTTGTCGACATATTTCCAGCATGTTATACACACAGTATTAAATGTTTTAAATACACGGATCATCTCTATACTTTTCATTTCCAGTAAATCATTAAGAGAATTTAAAAAACCTGAAATGCTCATGAAAAAGTGTAGGCTATGTTTTTAAAAAAAAAAAAAACTATAATTTGTCTTAAGTGGGAGAGATGATGCGACTTTGAAAAAAAACCTGTGCTCATAAAAAGGTGTCTTTTTCATAACAAAGACATGCCTTTGCAATACGTCGTTAGAAAATTTATCATAGTACGGACTTCAATTTCAACAACCTTAGGCAGTTTACCCAACTTTCTGACCCAACAGGAAGTCGAACTGATAAGTTTTCATTCGAATCACCCATTCTGCGTAAATATTAACTAAAGTTACATAGAGTAAAATACTGAATAAATTTTATTCACACGGGTTTTGCCCAATATAAAATTTCCGTAATTTTCTGTACCTTAAAGACTCATTTGGAAATTAGGTAAATATTTATAAAAGAAAAATTATTGAGAGACATGGGGCAGTCGAAGTGATTTCTTTGCATTTGTTACTCGCAGTCAATGACAATGAAAATTCAGTTTATCTAGACCAAGCTCAAATAGGTTTGTCATCAGGAAAACTCATTCTTACGAATTTGTATCAGACGCCATTCGAGAGACTTTGAAATAACCCTTTTAGTTAT
>NC_089797.1:265000-277500 GCF_040412425.1 Macrobrachium rosenbergii
TCTGTGTTGTATAGATGTATAAGACAGCGGCGTTGTAGATCTATATGTATCTTTTTCATGTTTGTGTTGTATAGATGCAGTTTTAGGAGTAATAGTATCAGTGTTGGTAGATCCTCCTATATAATATGTATCTATATGTATCTTTTTCTTGTCTGTGTTGTATAGATGTAGTTTTAGGAGTAATAGTAGCTGTGTTGGTAGATCCTCCTATATTAAATGTATCTATATGTATCTATATATTTTTCATGTGTGTGACACCGCCCTAAAATCTTCAAAACAATGTAGAATAACGTCATTTGTTTGTTATTATTATAATTACACTGCAATAACTTAATTACTTAAGTAGTTCCATCATTTCCGACATATTAGTTGGGTACATTAAGTACACTACTATTAATAGCAACAGTAATTTCTACTATTTCGTTGCTGTAGTTATGATGTTGTTGTAAAGAACAACAGGAATAGGAGTTATTACTGATAGGTGTTGCTTATATTTTGATTACAAAAGCTTAATGGTTGAAGTGATAATCATGGTTGTTGGTCAGTAGTAAGGGTAAGGTATTTAGTTTTATTGTTATTTTAATCGATTTGAGGAAACTTTATTATTGTTAATATCTATTCGACATTGAATAAATAATTGGATTAAGTAATTGTCTGATTGATTGAATTAGCTTTTTCATTCTTTTATTCTCCTGCTCATTTACATTTACTGTAAATGGAGAACATTCTTTTTTTTTTGTCCTTTTTTCCTGAGCAATCATTAACTCTCTCTCTCTCTCTCTCTCTCTCTCTCTCTCTCTCTCTCTCTCTCTCTCTCTCCAGAGGAACCCCTAAATTTAATATTTTTTTCTTTACGAATTGACTAAAATTATTATTCCAATATATCCTATCAACACTGAATATTACTTCTTAGATTAAATAAATAATTTGATTAAATGATTGTCTGACTGATTTAGTTAGATAGTTCATTCTTTTACCCTCCAGCTCATTTAGATTTACTTAAATGAATAACAAAATTTTCCCCTTTATGCTAACTAATCTTTAATGCTCTCTCTCTCTCTCTCTCTCTCTCTCTCTCTCTCTCTCTCTCTCTCTCTCTCTCTCTCTCTCTCTTCAGAGGAACCCTTTAATTCAATGACCTTATGTATTTCTCATTTAATATTTTTCTCTTTACGAATAGGACAAAAAAATTCATCGCCAAGACTGGAATTTTTATTATTATAGAAGCTAAGAATAGGAACCAAACTGGAACTTCCAGTCCTCCAAAAATTTATGGGACTGAGAAATTTTAATATATTTTGGAGCATCAATGCACAGACAACAAACCTTTCCAGAATCGGTCGAATGGATTTCAGAAATTGGCTGCTTTTTTAGGGTGCTAAGAAGATTCCTCCTTAATGTAGGGATAAAAGTGGTTATTTGTCGGCTTTCAGGAAAGGAAAGTGATTTTAAACCAAGTTATGTTCTTAGTATTTTACAGAAAACGATCTCCGGATGCTGTAGGAAATGCTGCTTACATATTCAATATATTATCCATTTTTTGATTAATCTATTATGATATTCTCAGATTTACTAAGTTGTTATAGATTATTGTTTAAATGAGCCGTTGTTTCTATATGGATATGAGATTCGTGTGAATGCTATTATGTAAGGTTTAATTATTTAGAAAATATGGTTTTTTTTCGATATCAATAAAATTTGTATTGACAGCAGTATAAATCATAAATCAGTCACTGAGTCTTTCCTATGGTATACGTGTACGCTGTAGGCTTCTAAGCCAGATCTGCTCTAAGTAAAGCCCTCTAGATAGCACAAAAGAGTATAATAATTACTGTTTAAATGTCTAAATTGTCAGTTTGGAGGAATTATGCTTACATAAAGAAATGCCTTTGTATACTGTGTTGATGTACACTGTAATTATATTGTAAATATTGTAATTGTAAATAATGTAAGTTTAATCCTTTCAATAAAAAGTAAAAAAAAAAAAGCGTAAACAGAAGTATGAGCCCTCTAAAAGAATTACCCTCATCTCTCGATAAGCTTGTTTTAGTCTAAACTTGTCTGTCAGTGTACACGCGGTTCTGAACTCTCTTCGAGACTGGTCTAGCTATTTGTTCATTTAAATAGATTTGTCTTGTCTAGCTATAGAGTGCTACCTTCGAGATGTCACCCATAAAATAATACAAGTGGTATTGTGCTCAAACAATGCTTTTAATGCATTAATATAAAGGGTTCGCAGAACTGTGGGATGTGTCACCGAATAATCACCGTAATTAAGAAAAGGTAGCAAGTGCTATAAAAGATAATAGCAGTTATGAAGGGTTAGTGAATTTTAAATCATAAGAAAGTGGCACAGTCTGCGTTGTCGGATGAACAGTGATCTGAAAAAAAATAAAGAAAAATATTATAGAGGCAGATACGACAATGAAAGTACAAGAGAATTCTTTGACACTCTTCACAAAACTGCAAGGGAGCACTGGTACAAACGTGGTGAGTAAAGAAATATGTTTTAATCGTTTAGATTTGAATCGTACATATTATACGTGAGACCGAAAACATTTATTTGTATCTGATACCTGGTATATAAATTTATAAGCCACCCTACCAGCATGTCCGATAGTTCTAGGAGAAAACTAGTAATAAAAGTTCAGTTTTATGATAAAGTATATACTATAGGAAATACAATGACCAGGTATTTCAACATAGATATGTATATAATGCATATATATAGATATATGGTATATATATGTATATATATATAAAATATATATATATATATATATATATATATATATACATACACATATACATATATATATATATACATACACATATACATATATATATATACACACACACACACGCACACACACACAACCTAATTAGGAACAGTTCCCATAAGACAGTATTCTGCAAAAACACTTAAAACACTTAATTCAAGTGAACGGGCGAGAGAAAGTACGGACGGAGGGACTAAGTGCCGAACATTATTATTTTTCTTTTTTTCTTCTTTTTACCTGGCGGACTCCGTAATTATAAGCGTTCCCTTAAGGAATCCTCAACAATCCCTCCCTTCGAGTCTAGGCTGTTCCCATACCTGGGGGCGCCAATGATCGTTGTGTTTGGCGAGGCTTAACGAAAAAGGAATGTGTGATGATATGTGTACATATTAGGCTAAAAGCTAGGTAGGCTTCGATTTCTCTAGGTACACTACAATAAATTTTGCTTTCTCTCTCTCTAGAGGTTTTGTAGACTGGTTATGAATTAAATCTAGTGAGGTTGTTTTTCCTTTTTTGTTAGCTAGAGTTTTTTTTTACGAGGAAAGTTCAGTAAGGATTTAGATTTGGTTGTGGTGAGATATAGCAATGGAGGAAAGATGCTGATTATATATATATATATATATATATATATATATATATATATATATATATATATATATATATATATATATATATATATATATATATATATATATATATATATATATATATACATACATATGTGTGTGTGTGTGTGTGCGTGGTGTGTGTGTGTGTGTATAAACACAAAAGTTACGTAATTGCAAATATTTTCAATTCCTTCAAGTCCCTTTCTCTCTCTCTCTCTCTCTCTCTCTCTCTCTCTCTCTCTCTCTCTCATCGCACTTTTCCAAAACAAAAACAATTACAAAATTGCAAATAATTTCAGTTACTCTACACCCTTCCTCCCTCTCTCTCTCTCTCTCTCTCTCTCTCTCATCGAGCTTTCCCACTCACCGACCCGTAATAACTCAATCCCTTTTGAGATAGAAACAAAACAGTCGACACAGGGACTTCAGCCTGGTATAAATATTGGCTTTACGTGCTGTTACACCTTAAACAGATTTACTGTCTTAATTCCAAGTGTATACCTCCTTCAGGAGAAAGGGACCTTTCCCATTACGTCAAATTAGATCTTGGTCTTCCCCGCCTTGAGATTACTGGCTGGTCTTGGCCTCTCGATTCTAGCTAATGAAATGATTACTCGTAGAATTATGTTATTTATGAATAGGTTATTGAGGAATTATGGAATGTTACTATGTTTCTGAGACAGCATTTTTATTTATTTATTTATTGATTTGTTAATTTATCTGTTTTTTTTTAATAACTGATCCCCTTTTTCTGCATTTCCCGTTACGTCCTGTTGTTTCTTTCGAATGAAAGCCATTAAATATTCTTTGGAAGCTTAGAGTTTCGGGTCGATGGCCCCTGTGGTGGGCTTGTTCCATGTGAGTGGGGTTCATCTTAATAATAATAATAATAATAATAATAATAATAATAATAATAATAATAATAATAATATAGAAACATGTTTGAACTCGTTCTGAATTATCTCCGTTTACCTACGACGCCTCACGTTTTGTCGAGAATAATTGATTTTTGACGCGACTTTTCCACGAATCCCTCGTGAAAGGCGTCACGTGATCATGTTTTTCATTCACGGCATTGCTGGTCGCTAGGATCCACTTACCAATAACTCACGAAAGGCTACGTTCACGTTTTTCATTTACGGTTCTGGGGACCTCAACGATCCCGTACGAATAACTTACAAACTAAGTACTACGTTCCTTTTGTAGTCGTCTCTTGATTTCAGATTCTAAGGCAAGTTTTATTATATTTTTAAGAGCTACGAGTTTTCCTAAACTATTAAGAGCCACACCGTGTTCTAACGAACTTCCTGATGATCTCTCAACAATGTATTATCAACTCGAAATCTAACGACGTAGGATCGAATTCGTGAAACTGGGAAGGACTCCCTTTCATATACTCCTCTTCTCTCTTCGTTTATTTTAAGAGGCACTTTGAAAGTCCACTTCCTCTCAAGGATCTCTCTCTCTCTCTCTCGTTTATTTTAAGAGGCACTTTGAAAGTCCTCTCTCTCTCTCTCTCTCTCTCTCTCTCTCTCTCTCTCTCTCGTTTATTTTAAGAGGCACTTTGAAAATCCACTTCCTCTCTCTCTCTCTCTCTCTCGCTTATTTTAAGAGGCACTTTGAAAGTCCACTTCTTCTCAAGAGAGGAGAAAGGACTTTGCACGAAGATGATGACTTCAGCATCACTGCTTGATTGTCGATAGTCACACAGTGTTAATTTCTTCCGCGATTAGCGATTCGTATCTACCTTCGTGAAAAGAGCCAATCTTGGTTCCGGGAAGGAACTACACTCAAGAATTCCACAGTTTTCTTCATTAAATCATTTCAGTTACTTCCTAAGAATTTAATAATTTTTTATATAAAGGCGTCAGAGAAATATTTGTTAAAACCGCCAATAAAAAAAAAGATAAACAAAGAATGACGCATCTCAAGGACTCATCGCATTGTCTCCAGTGATTTTCGGTTAAATTGAGGCTGCCAATATCAACCCATAACGGTTAACCGTTCCAACCATAGTGGTTAGTCAGGCCAAACTGGGTGCTAATCAGATGGTTGCAATATGGGCGTTAATGACTGAAATGTCACCTTCAGATTCTGACGGCTCGTCTTTCCTGTTGCTTTTGTTGTTATTACTTTTTTTTTAATACTCTCTCTCTCTCTCTCTCTCTCTCTCTCTCTCTCTCTCTCTCTCTCTCTCTCTCTCTCTCTCTCGTTTATAAATATTTCTGTCTTGTTAAATATTTCTCAGCTTGCATGTAGTATTCTGTATCCAGATATGCATCTATATATATATATATATATATATATATATATATATATATATATATATTTTTCTTGAATATAAAATTATGTCTGTTGATCTAACTACACACACACTCTCTCTCTCTTATCTCGATTGTAAAATTCTGTCTGCTAATCTAACCATCTCTCTCTCTCTCTCTCTCTCTCTCTCTCTCTCTCTCTCTCTCTCTCTCTCTCTCTCTCTCTCTCTTATCTATTTATTTTCTTGAATATAAAATTATGTCTGTTGATCTAACTACACTCTCTCTTCTCTCTCTCTCTCTCTCTCTCTCATCTCGATTGTAAAAGTCTGTCTGCTAACCTAACAAGATCTATCTCTCGCTCTCTCTCAAACGCACACACACACACACACACACACACACACATCTCGTTTAAGAGGTCTATGATCTTGCCATATAACCAAACAATTACATGGACGCTCTCCAGAAGCACATCCTATCGCAACCACGTATCATCTGTCACTGAATTTGCATCACACAGGGAAAAAATTCGTGAATCGATGGTTTGCCTAAGAAGAAGAAGGACGAGCAGATTAGCCCTAGGCCAGAAACGTTTTTAGAGGAGTTCATAGTTGCCAAATGAATTATAGCTCAATCACAAGCGGAAAAAGATCGTGAATCGAGTGTTTGCCTAAGAAGAAGAAGGACAAGAAGAAGAAGTAGATTAGCCGTAGGCCAGAAACGTTTTTAGAAGACCTCATAGTTGCCACATTAATTACTACTCAATTACCCGGCTGGCGATAGAAGAAGTTTCATTTCCGAAACACCTTACTCGCCAGAAGAGTGAAATGAGATAAAAGTTTGTAATGGCTGTTGGCCAAGTTTGGTCATACGTAATGTAGAACAAAAAAATAAACTTGGTTTTTTTGATAACTAGATTACATTGGTGAAAGGCTGCGTGACAGCAGAGATAGTGAAGATGTAAAAGAAGATTATTGGAACGGCGACGTCTTTCTCAATCTCTCGTTTGCAATTAAGAAACGCGCCGAAAGTTAGAAATCTATCTGAAACAGGCAGTTTCAAGAAGGCATTGTTTGAGTTGTCCTTTATATTTGGTAACAGAGAGAGAGAGAGAGAGAGAGAGAGAGAGAGAGAGAGAGAGAGAGAGAGAGAGAGAGAGAGAGAGAGAGAGAGATTATGGAATATGATCATTTCAGCTGACCGAGCCAGTAGTGATCTGAACCGCTTCAAAGAGATTATGTTGCGAGATATATCTGCATCATTTTCTTGATGTGTACTTGATTATTGTAAAATATGATTTTATGTTATTTTCTTTACATTTCTGTGAACAATATACCAACGTTTGTTAAATTAAGTTTCGGTTAAAGCTTGAAATACACTGCATTAAACTTGATACGAAGAGTTGGCCAGGCATAGGAAGATTGTCACTGTAATGTTTCCTGAATGAAACTAGTAAAACAGCAATGCAGAGGAGTTATCTAACCAAAGACAGTTTTTCTTTATGGCGACTTCATTTAACAATCTTTAATGCATTAACTTTGCTATTTTTTATGAATTATTCCTCATGGTATATACTAACGTTTATATTAAGAAATATACTTTGTAGTTTGAAGATAAGTACGCATTTTATCAGTGACTGACAAGTGTAATAAAATTTTTAAATATACTGACTTATTCCGACCTCGTAATCAACTATGTCCATTTAAACTTATATTTAAAAGAAATTATTTCACGAAGCATTTGCTTTTGGTTCATGTACATTCCTACTTCAACGTAAATATAAAACATGTGTACATATGTTCACATTACGTAATTTTTTGACAATATTTACATCATGAGTTCCAGTAAGCATTTGAATTAGAATTTCAGGCCGAGTCCAGATGAAAAAATTAAGGCTTCGTGTTGATAATTTCGTATTACTAGATAGTTACTATTATGTGTCATTTCATTCCTATTGAACTATGCACGCCCATAGCGCAAAAGGCTCAGAATTTCGCATAATAATAATAATAATAATAATAATAATAATAATAATAATAATAATAATAATAATAATAATAATAATAATAATAATAATAATAGTGTTTTTAATTTTGGTCTACGTTATGACTGAGGAGTGAGGTTTGAACACTAGACACCGAAAATATATTCCACAAAAGAAGACAATATGAAAAAAAGCTCCGTTGTGGACGATCGACAGATGTCGATCATATACCTGATCTTCGACAACAGACCAGAAAAACGGCGTCAGCTTCGGCTTACGCTCTTGTCTCCCTGACGAGATCATTTCAGGTATCAGTCTGCTACCATCTGCTACAGCTATATTGTAGCTATCAGAATGCTATAAGTTACTGTGGCTACTGGAAGAAGGTGTCAGTGGCTGCTAAAAAAGTAGCGTGGTTGAGATCTTAGTACCCATGATGTCAAAAAACACTAAAAAGTGGTAAAATTAGTTCTGTCCCGAAATGAGAGACAGGTAGACAACAGAAAGAGGGAGAAGGAGGGGGAGGAAGAGGAGGAGAAGGAGGAGGAAGAGGAGGAGGAGGAGGAGGAGGAGGAGAAGGAGGAGGAGGATAAATTGCATGGATGAGATCGAAGTAACCATAGTGGCAAAAATCACTAAATAGTAAAATTAGTTCTAACACGAAATGAGAGACAGTTAGAAAGACAGACAGAGGAGGAGGAGGAGGAGGAGGAGGAGGAGGAGGAGGAGGAGGAGGAGGAGGAGGAGGAGGAGGAGGAGGAAGAAAAAGAGGAGGATGAGGTGAAGAAGTAGCATGGATGAGATCGAAGTACCCATATTGGCAAAAACCACTAAAAAACTGTAAAATTAACTCTACCACGAAATGAGAGAGAGAGAGAGAGAGAGAGAGAGAGAGAGAGAGAGAGAGAGAGAGAGAGAGAGATTTCTGACGACTGTCTGGAGTCATTTCACGCCTGAGGGAGCCAGCCAAGGACCTCTCTACTCAACAGCACTTTAAAAGTTCCAGGCGGCTCTGGGGATGAGCAAAACAAAAAAAATTATTTTCACCTTCACTTTCAGCTGATAGTGGGAGTGGAGGAGAGGGAGGGGGAAGGAGGAGAGAGAGGCGATTACCTCCTCCATGATGTGGACTGTTTCCTACACCTCTCTCCGTTCCCCCAAAATTTCTTGGCCCAGTGAAATCTAAATGTTCTAACGCAAAAAATTCACGGGAAGACTGATAGGTATCTGTGTTCATAGGATTAGCTAAACTAGCTGAAAGCTTCTAATAAAAGTCAACATAAGCATTTGAAGAATGTATGTGTGTGTCTGTATTTACATTTGTGTTTGTCGTGTACATATATATATAAATATATACATGTATATATTATTATATACTATATATATATAATATATATATATATATATATATATATATATATATATATATATATATATATATATATATATATATATATATATATATATAATATGCTGAACAGAAGCACCAATATGCAGTAAATGTGCCTCGCTGTTGAACTTCTCAGTTTCAGAGGTCCTTTATTCCTCACAGCGTTGGACTGTGGAACAGCCTCCCTACTGAGGATGTCTTGCAATTGGAACTTCAGAAGTTCAAGCGAAGGTGCAATGCATTACCACCCTAAAACTATCATCCTTGCATTTTAATACATTTTTATCTATTATTTGTTAATTTATTAATCTATTTTTTCTTTTTTAATAAGTGGTTTCTCTTCTTTCAGTATTTCCCTTTACCTCCTCTTACTTCTTTCTAATGAACACCATATTCTTTGGAAGCTTATGGAATTTCAAGTCAATGGCCCCTGTAGTGGGCTTGTTCCAAATGAATAGGTTCCATCTTCTGAATAATAATAATAATAATAATAATAATAATAATAATAATAATAATAATAATAATAATAATAATAAAGTCACCTGCCGTCTATTTCAAATCTCGCCTCCCTAGCAGCATGTCAGATTCTCCTAATGAAAACCTCAGGATTTCTACGAAGACCACCAGTCAGCTACTTTATAATGTCGCTTTCCCTTTCTCCTCGCGAGAGTAATTACCCTTTATGACCTGACAGTTTATGTATAATAAGGGTGTAATTAAGCCCTAATGACTCGGCTGTCATAATTCTACACCTAGATTAATTAGCGTGAGGTCCACCGTTCCATTCTCCAGTTTATTAAAACTTTCCCCTTCGTCAGGCGTTGCTTTCAAAGCCGTGTCTCTGTAGGGCTTTTGTGTGTGTTTTTTCCCTCTCTCAGCGACACCTGCTGCCATCTGTTATAGCAACAATAAACGGTATGGAAAGGGGGTAGTGGTTGGGGATGGGGATGGTGGCGGGAGGTGGACGTAACGTCTTGGATAGGCCACTTAGCACACCGTTAGACCTCGCTCCTACGTTTGCATGTTATGCTTTGTGTGGTATTCATCCTATCATATTTTCTTACATTTTGTCTTTCGTTGTATGTAATTTTATTTATTTTCACTAGGCTTTTCAATCTTTTTTTGCCACTTTTTCTTTCTATCAGCTGATTTATCTATATTTTCTAGTTCCCTCTAATGTTTCCTATCTCTACTTTTGCTCCTGAGTCTACACATATTAAGAATCTGCATTTTAGTCTCCTTCTGAGGTTATTATTATTATTATTATTATTATTATTATTATTATTATTATTATTATTATTATTATTATTATTAATACATCTTCTTCTTTATGCATTATCATTATTAAGAGTAAAATATGACCCGTTTTTTCATAGATTAAAATCTTGATTAAAATCTTAATATGTTGCCGAAGATACACTGAAAATCCTGTATCAAGATTCATACCTAGGGGAAGAACGTGCTTGTTCTTCATAGTCTTCATTATACTATTATTATTATTATTATTATTGTTATTATTATTATTATTATTATTATTATTATTATTATTATTATTATTATTATTATTATTATTATTATTATTATTATTATTATTATTATTATTAAATATCTACAAATGATTATTTATTTAGTCCTGGTACAAGGCAGATAAAAAGGTTATTATTATTATTATTATTATTATTATTATTATTATTATTATTATTATTATTATTAAGATTATTATTATTATTAATTATTTATTATTATTATTATTATTAAGAAATCTACAAATGATTGCTTATTTAAACAAGGCAGTTAAACAGGTTATTATTATTATTATTATTATTATTATTATTATTATTATTATTATTATTATTATTATTAAGATATCTACAAATGATTATTTATTTGGTCCTGATACAAGGCAGCCAAACAGGTTATTATTATTATTATTATTATTATTATTATTATTATTATTATTATTATTATTATTATTATTAAATCATTATTATTATTATTTTTAAGAAATCTGCAAATAATTGTTTATTTATTCCTGGTACAACGCAGGTAAACAGGTTATTATTATTATTATTATTATTATTATTATTATTATTATTATTATTATTATTATTATTATTATTAAGAATTTTACAAATAATTTTTTTGTTTAGTCCCGGTGCTAAGCAGACAAACAAATAAACAGGAATAAAACAAATAAACTCCTTACCTGACTTATCAGACCAAACACCCACTCACAACAGGTGATACCAATTCCGAAGCCTCGCTAATGGCTAGTGACCAACAGGTGTTTGACACCTTGAACCCTTTTAATTTAAGAGCCATAAGTTGGTTTTCAAATATTTCAGAACTCATTTAAAGCCCACTGACATCAAAAGCTCCTTTAATGCTTTAAAATGATTTATTATTTCTTTTAATACTTTTTTTTATGAGAGGGAGATGACCACTTATTTCTGTAATCTCCCCTAATGACAAAATACGTTTGGCGTGTAAACATTTTATCTTTGTTTTTAGTGGGATTTTTATAATTTTATTTTCGTGTATATGTTAATCTGAGGTCACAGAAATTGAGATAGACGGAATATTTTCTTTGTTTTGATAAGAGGTTGAGGTTTATCATTTTAGAATGATAATCACGTGCCAGATTTTATTTATACAATATCTATATTCAGTATTCAAGCAGGAAAAATAATAAAGCAAATATCTTAATATAGGAGCTTAAGCAAATATCTAGATATGAAAGCTTAAGTAAATATCTACATATAGAAGCTTAAGTAAATATATATACATATAGAAGCTTAAGTAAATATCTACATACAGAAGCTTAAGAAACTATCTAGAAATAGAAGCTTAAGTAAATATCTAAATACGGAAGCTTAAGTAAATATCTACGTATAGAAGCTTAAGTAAATATCTACATATAGAAGCTTGAGTAAATAACAGATATAGAAGCTCAAGTAAATATATAGATATAGAAGCTGGCGTAAACATCTAGATATAGAAGCTTTAGCAAATATCTGGATGAGAAAGTTTAAGAAAATATATAGATATAGAAACTAAAGTAAATATCTATATATGGGAGCTTCAGTCAATATATCTAGATAGAGAGGCTTAATTTATCAAAGAAATTCACAGTAAATTCATAAAAAAAAAAAAATAAATTATTAAGAAACCAAACATTACCTAAACATGTCGTGAGGAAAAGAGTTTCAATAAATAACACGAATTACCAGTGTGGCCATTAACCCTTTTTTATTCGTTCGAAATTACACAGTACACGGAGCCACGATTTACGAATCATTCATAATTCCTGAGCATCTGACCCGAATTGCATAATATTCGTAGCCTAACATCATCAAGTATACAGCTATGGATTTTAATGACAGCGTTCTTTAAGATTCGGAAAAGGGCACTTTACGATTGAAAGCTGAGCTGTTTAACTCTTAGGATTCGAGATAAAAACATACCTTGCTTTAAGCG
>NC_089797.1:282500-292500 GCF_040412425.1 Macrobrachium rosenbergii
CATCTGGATAATATATTTACGTATAATCTTGTATATATCATTGGAGATTAAGGCAGTGACGTCCAGATGTAAATATCCTGTAAAATAGTGGCATATCGGCCACCTAATATTAAGTTTCACTCTCTCTCTCTCTCTCTCTCTCTCTCTCTCTCTCTCTCTCTCTCTCTCTCTCTCTCTCTCTCTCTCTCTCAGGGATGCACTGTTGTTACATGGAAACAAATCCAAAGAATAATTTGAATAAGATGTTAAAATTGTAATAATGAAAAGTTTAATGTGAATCGCCGAAATGTTTTTCTGTTTCAATGCAGTTTTTAGTAAGATTTATTCCATTATTGTTATTGATGAAAATGATCATTTAATAATTGAACAGTCTTCAGACTAAGTCAAATATATTCTGGTTTAAGAGGTATATTCATAGCTAGGTTAATTTAAATATTATTTTTTTGTTGCTTGGTTATGTCTCTGAAAAAAAAAAAAAAAGAATTTGAGATAAACTGTGTGCCTTTAACCCCATTAATTAATCCGTCATATCATATAAAAAAAGCCCCTTTTTTTTGTAAATATTCAGTAAGAAACTTAACATCACTTATTCAACAATACATTTATGTTTCATAACTCGTGAACTATAGGTGGTTCTCCTATTAATGTACTGTATATTTAATGAAAACAATCTGATACAAGTATTTATAAACTACCATGCACGCTGTAATGAAATATATGCCAGGGAGACTGGCAGATCCATTCCACAAATAATATACCAATAATAAGCTAAATGTGGTGAAGAAATCCACAGTGGTATTAATGTAAATATATGTAAGAAATATATAGACAAACGAAAGCTTTTGAGAACCTGCTCGATTCTTCTCATTCTCAGATTAAGAAGGAGAATCGAGCAGGTTCTCGAAAGCTCTGGTTTTGTTTATACATTCCTAATATATATTTACTTTTACACCGCTGTGGATTTCTTCATCATTTTAGTGACTCGTGCTATTGTGAGATTCTTATGAATGATATATGTTTCAGAGAGCCACGGTCATATCATAAACTGTAAAAAGGGCAACGCGTTCTTCCAATGAAATTTCCATTACAAAAGAAAGTTTCTGGGATCCGCCTTCATCGGCCAAACTGACAATACGAGAGCACTTGAAATCTGATTTCACGGGCGAGTTCATTCTAAGACTACATGCTCTCAAACAAGCGTTCCCAGCCGATCCGCCCGCCAGACTCGACTCAGGTTGGAGCTAACGAGGACCTAAACAGCGGCATAGACGGAGTGATCCCTTTCATCATAGGATTACCACCGCTTTCTGACCCTGCAAAAGTCGTTGTTCCAGCCTGCATATTTCATAGTGGTAATCTTGTTCACCAGTCTGCTGGTCCATATTCATCAGGTGTCAGGTCAGTCGTGTTAATTGCTTTGACTGATTTGAATTTCATAGGCTGCTGTTAGGTTGCAGTAAACAGGAATACTCTCTCTCTCTGCACACACACACATACACACACGCACATATATATATAAATATGTATATATAATTTATATATATATATATATGTATATATATATATATATATATATATATATATATGTATATATAAGTATATTCATACATATGTGTATATATGCATGTATATATATAAATATATATTTTTATATAAATATATATGAATATACATGTAAATAAATATATATATACATATATATATATATATATATATATATATATATATATATATATATATATATATAAATTAAAGAAACATATTACACATTTTACCAAGTATTTCAGTCGGACTTACAAGCAAGAAGAGTATTACAGATGTTTATAGATATAAACACATTACAGCCAATGCATGTTTATATTCATACTTGTAGAATACACTTAAGAAACAAACACTCAAATAAATTCACTCAAACAAACACATCCAAACTCGATCATACACAATCACCCACACACACACATACATACAAAGGCCATTGAAACACCCACGCAAATGCATATTCAAGAACACACACACAGATTCAAATAAGTAATTAAACACTGACTAGATAACAATTGGCCTTTTCAACCAACATGACACAAGCGATGCAGTTGAATAATAATCCATATCTTTTCCTTTTGGGTGTGGTTGCTGGAGTTATAGCCACGCCTTCATTCTGTATCTGGTTACCGGGGATAACCAGTATCGGTGGTTATTTGTTGCATATTCGTATACAGTATATATGTACAGATACACACACACATGTATATATATATATACACACATATATATATATATATATATATATATATATATATATATATATATATATATATATTTAGACTGAATTTGTGGAAGAATATAGACTGATTCAGAATCTAAATAAACAGATAGTCTCTGTAAATAATAATATTTACTTCAATAGAAATTGCATAAGAGGGAAAATAAGCTCAATAGCATACACATATATATATACATATATATATATATATATATATATATATATATATATATGCAATATATGCAATATATATATATATATATATATATATATATATATATATATATATATATATACATATTTATTAATTATTCAATTCCATCACAAGAAATGTCCTAAAGCTGATATTTAGAGTAAGTTCATAGGGACCCCAAACCTCTTTACAATTCAGGCAACTTCTGACATTTTCAGAACCAGAGCACGAATGAATGTTTTTGTAAAATGGGTTGGACTTTGAAGGACTATACTTTTCGAAGTTAGCAACAGAGAGGGGAAGCTACACTTGGTAGTTTATTTTTTTTACAACAAAAAAGTTTTTCGACCCTCCAAGGGCGCGGCTTCAAGGAAAACCGAAACGCTAGCCTCTGTACTACATGCCATCTGATTGCTGAGAGCAGGTTGGACCTTCTGTACAAGAGGAATATTACTTACAGAGACGAGAAAAGGTTTTATAACTGAATTTACAAAGTAAAACTATTCCAGAGGGCTTTTACTATGTGCCGAAACATCAAATCAGACTGACCCTCTTTCTTTCTTTCTTTAAAACTTCAGCTGAGAACCTTTTTACAATGAAAAAGTAACTCAAAAGTCAGAACCTCAGATTAGATTGACCTTTATCTTTTTTGCTCTCTATAAAACATCAGCTGAAACCCCTTGCGGAAATCAGCCTGCAGAGAGAGAACTGACAGGAAAAGATGATAAATTAAGTAAATATCAGGGAATAGCAAATAAAACTGAAGATGTGAGATAACAGAGAAAGAAAAGAGTAAGTCACAGGAAGAGATGGGAATTAGAGTTAGCAAGGCGATATCAGTCAGGGTCCACAGAATTTTCCCAGAGAATTTCTCCTTATCTTAATGTCAAACAGCACATATACAAGTAGACTAGTTTCCTTTTCAGGAGATTAAGTCTGCCAAATATAGACAGACCTAGCAGGACAGCTCGAGAGAGAGAGAGAGAGAGAGAGAGAGAGAGAGAGAGAGAGAGAGAGAGAGAGAGAGAGAGAGAGAGAGAGAGAGGGTGGGAGGGACCCATAATAATGTGGTCAAACAAACTCTTATGTGCCTGTCAAATATGGAAAGGTCAGTTCTGGGTGCTTTAGACGTCAAAAATATAAATACTTCATCCTATTCACCTGTCAAATTAAGCCACTTTCAGTCGGGTCAGTATATGGACAGGTGACCATGAATGAATGCTAGAAAACAAAAGCGAGAAACTCCCTTGGCCATAATCAGATGAACCTAAAGAATTAGCCATGTAGAAACTAAGGGTAATTTTCTTCGTATCTTGTTTACTAAATTTGTGGTGGAACATTTCAGAAATCCCATAATTGATTACTATAATCCAGATAACCTACATTTCAAGGTACCCAAGACTTCTTGCGATTAACCCTTGACCCCTGGTCCCACCCTAAATTGACCAAATATTGTCAGAGGTTCACTTCTTGTTCACTTGTCAAATGCCTTCGTTTGCAGCTGGTATGTGTCTCTATAATTATACACGTCACACACACACACATGCACATACGAGTGTTACTTTTATACATTTGTCTGCCTTGTATTGCATCTCTCTGTCTATCTATCTATATATATATTTATTTATACACACACGCACACATATATATTATTATTACTATATATAGATGATAATATATTTGCATAAATGCCCCCTGTTGATTTGAATGCCAACCAGATAATAATCCAATTTTCCTACCAATCTTTCCCTGCACTGCTTCTCTGTCCATAACTCCACATACCAAATCGTCTTATCGCTAATATTCATTAATAACCTTTTCCCTCGTCTCTTTATCGGTTAAATTATCTGTCACCGTTCTTCTTCTTCTCCTCTCTCCTCCCAGGACCACCTACGGAACTCCTCAACCGAGGAACAATTGACGCGTTCAACCTCTTCCAAAACCAGGTGACCGTGAGACCGACATCCGTTTCCAGTTTTTATCGAAGTAATCCGGTGATGCCAGTCTCTCTCTCTCTCTCTCTCTCTCTCTCTCTCTCTCTCTCTCTTGTGGTGCACTCCGCTCCCACTTGGTACGTCAACCGTTAAAGCTTTTAACCTTGTACCGGCTTTAACTACTGCCGGGCGGTACTCTCGTGCTATAGAAAGCGTTTGTAGAAACTATGCTTCTAAAAATCTAGAGACACATCCATTTGGTGGTTGGGCAACGCTCAAAGAAAAGATAGCTTCGTTTCATTGCGTTATTCGGTATTTTTTCGATCATTTCATTACGTCAGTTAGTATTTCTTCGATAAGGATATAGATACTCATTCACTGTTTAGTCATTTTTCTGAGACTCGTGCGTAAGACTCCTGCGCAAAATAAGTGTATGCAAAATAGGGGTTTTGATTTACTGCTAATGAGGTATTTGTGTAGTTGTATGAGGCAGTTAATGATGTGGATATTTAACTGCACGGGGAGTTCATCCAAGATTCAGCAGAAAAAGTATGAATGTAGCAGCGATCACTGTTTTATTTTTTTTCTCTGGAGACACCTCTTATCATAAGTTATGAACCAGGAACAGCAAGTCTTGAGAGGATAAATCACTTTTTTTTGCAATTTACCGCAAGTAGAATATGGCACTAGTTTCCAGCTACAAGAACACAAGCTTTCGAACACGTATTGTTAAGCTCTATTGTAAATTTCCATAATCTCAATGTTCGACATGCATGATTGCCATTTCGCCATTTGTGGTTTATTAAGCTCTCTTTGCTGATGTCTTCCACAGATATGCAGCAAATATGCATCGCTGTCGAACTTCTACAATTTCCAGAGGTCCTACTTTATTCCTCACACCGTTGGACAGTGGAACAGCCTTCCAGAGGATGTCGTGCAATTGGAACCTCTTCAAAAGTTCAAACGAAGATGCAATGCATGACTGTCCTAATACATTTTCCTTGCATTTGAATGATTTACTTACACTTTTATCTATTCATTTATTAACTTGTTAATTTATTTTTTTTTCTAATAAGTGATATATTCTTGCTGCCTTTCCCTTTTACCTTCTGTTACTTCTTTCTAATGAGCACCATTTTCATTGGAAGCTTGAATTTCAAGTCATTGGCCCCTGTGGTGGGCTTGTTCCATATGAATTGGGTTCATGTTAATAATAATAACAACAATAATAATAATAATAATAATAATAATAATAATAATAATAATAATATGTTCTGTTAAAAAGAATGGCAATATCAGTTGAGCTGGTTTTATATAAAGTCTTTTCAAATCTTCTCACTATTCTCTTTTCTTCAGGACTGATATCTGCTAAGAAGATATCAGCCCTGAAGAAAAAAGAATAATGAGAAGAATTGAAAAGACTTTTATAAAACCATTTCCACTGTTTTTTTAACAGAACATGATTAAAGGAGGGTTACTCCCTTCAAATAATAATAATAATGATAACAATAATAACAACAATAATAATAATAAAAAAATCCCTGATCCAGGAAACGCAAAGCAAAACCTCTCCACGGGCAAAGAAACTAACCGAAACCTTCTTTTCCTCCCACGACCTTGTAACGCCAATCCCCCTTCGTCCAGCGTTCTATGTCGCTGAGGGAAATTTCGCAAGCCCGCTTTTGCATAGCCAGAGCGTTCGTTATTTACAAACGGTACTAATCACTCTTGGGGTGGGGTAGCAGACGCATACATTGGGTGACCTTGACTACACCCTAACTCTGGGCTGTGGTATCTGTCCGTGGCTGTGTCCAAGATTGCGTTTATCTCCTGATTGCGTCATCAGTTTCAAAAGGCTTGTGTTGTTGTCTCCAGTTTCTGCTTTTAAGGGACTGACTACTTTGGTCATCGAGGGCAATTCGCCTTTACTTTTTATCAATCTGGTGTTCTCCTTGTTCTTCTTCCTTGTTGTTTTCATTTTGGGATCGACGGTTAATTTTTGAGAAATAAACAATATTTTCTCTATAATTTATTTTTATGTGAAGGTAGTAGTTTATGGGAAATAGGAGAAAATACTAAAAGTATTATTTGAAACAATGTCAGAAATTTTGATCATATTACTCTGGATTTTCCTTATTCGTTTTTCATCGCTGTTGTCAGATAGACGATTACAGGATAGGAATAGATAAGATTTCCTTGATAGTATATCTTTATTGTGAAAGTGGTAGTTAATGGGAAATAGAATAAAAATCATTAAAAGCATTATTTGAAACAATGTCAGATATTTTGAACTTATTACCTCTTTTTGTCACTTTAATATAGGGCATAATGTAGTACATGACATGAGTTGTAGATGGATAGTTAATAAGGTATAATATCCCGGCTCTGTAACTATGTTACGTGAATTAAGCGATTTGACGAATAGTTGGGAAACAAGGAAAGATAAGCAGGTAATTTGGGAGTTTTTGGACCTCTTTTTGAAGCAACGGCAACAGACTTCCTCATAAGAGAAAGCTTCAGTTATTCTGGAAAACAAAAGAAGTGGGAAGCCTTTTGGAGCAACATAGGATGGGAATAACTATAGCAGAATAGAATAGAATTAATAATTAACTGATTCACAGCTGGAAAATTAATCAGAATTATCCGCACTTAGAGAATCAATGTTATGAAAATAATGGTTATGTACTTCACATCACAATGGCTGGCTTAAATTGCCAATAAAGTACATAATCGCTGTAAAGGCTCTCTATCTATCTGTCTGTTTGTCTGTCTTCCGGGGTAACGTAAACAAACTCGACTCCTGAAAGGTAGGTGATAATAGGCGTTCCTGCCCTTATTTAGTGTCTTTCGTGCGTAAATATGAACTGTGAATATTTAGTGACTATGATTTCATGCAGTGATAGAACTGTGAATCACTAAGTTTAGTGTAACTGGACTTTGTCTCTGAAGGGAGTACAACTCTTAACGCGCATGCGCTGTCTTCCCTGTGGAAACAGTTTTTCCCGTTACCATGGCAACAGTCTGTGTATAGTGAACTGAAAATGTCAACAAGCTCTTAAGTACGTGTATACTTTTGTGTCTGGACGAACGAAGTGGTTTTATTTTAATTTCGTTCTTTTATAGACATCTCGACTTAGCCACTGGACTCACAAATATGTTTGAATGCGTTTTAACCAGTGTTCAAAGTTGTTTATATGTATTTGCCTAATTCTTGTTGGACAATCTCGTTGTCTATACACAAGCAAACACACCCATATATATATATATATATATATATATATATATATATATATATATATATATATATATATGTAAGGATGTATGTATAATATATATGTACATATACATGTATAAAAATATATATACATATATATCCTATATATATACATGTATATACTGTATATATAAATGTATACAATATATATATATATATATATATATATATATATATATATATATATATATATATATATATATATATATATATATATATATATATATATATATATATATATATATATATATAAATCAACACCTATTTCCACTGATGAATTATGTCGATTGTCAGCGAACTTTCTCAAATAAAATTTCCCAATCATAATAAGTAAGAAAAGCGGACAACTGTTACAGAGAACTATCTCCTACCACTACCGGCCCCATCATTCCCATTCTATTCACAAACAACTAATTGTAATACAGGAAAAGTGCAAACATTTTCTGCCCATCGTCACATCAGTCCAATTTATGGGTTTCCATGACCCTTGATTCAGTGGGTCGCTGTCGTAACAACAAGTGACCTTTTCCCCCAAAACTGGTTCTTAATTTGAACATGATCACTTGAGTTCCACTTGTTATGGGAACTGTTCCGATCATTCTCTTCAGATCTCGCTAAAACGCCATAAATCTAAACATGACTCATCCAGAAATTTCGAAGCTGCAATTTTTTTTTTATTGAGAAGTGATGCTAATATGATTATGAATAATGAGGCCACTTACTATGCCAGTTTTATAGACAGGAAGTTGCCTGCATCTTCACTTGACGATGCTAAGACCAGAAAACAAATGATTAATGTGTTACAGGGTAATTATAAGAAAACATCCGACGGTGATACACGAGTGAGCAATTTCACTTTCTAATAAGACTGATTAATTTGATTTTGAGCGCTTTAGAGAATGTTATGATTGAGCAGGTGTTCAGACTCTGTGTATATATATATATATATATATATATATATATATATATATATATATATATATATATATATATATATATATATGTTAACTGTATCACTTACACAGTTGTTCTGTGCATTAATACAGTTACTAACAGGACCGCATTAAAACTGGATGGTATCTAGCGGAGATATTCATTCAGGAAAAGTTACAAGCTTTCTAGGACCAACAGTTACTTGACAATGAGGACTGTTAGTCCTAGAAAGCTTGTAACTTTTCTTGGTTAAATATCTCTGCTAGATACCATCTAGTTTTAATGAGGTCCTGTTAATAATATATATATATATATATATATATATATATATATATATATATATATATATATATATAATTTATATATATATGACTATATGTAACAAATTTTCTGCATGACATTTTATACCTTCTAATTATTACGTCACGAGCAGCCCATTAATCTCAAATAAACTAAACCTGTATGAACCACTTATACCCAAGGGGAATCCACATGTCCTTACCAGGATTCGGGTCTGGTGGCGGAAATGAGAAACGAAGAGAATAACGGGGTGAAATTCCCGAAGTCTTCGTGAGAGATGATTCTTACATGACAAAATCAGTATTTCCTGTTTACAAAATAAGAGAAAAATTAACTTACAATTAGTTCTAAAGTATCGTGGAAGATGGATACAGTTATAATTAAATGAATAGCACAAATAGAAACGCTTTAGTGATAATTATGAGATCACTTTCACTTCAACTACTATTATTGCTTCTACTATGAAAATTAAGAAACAAATACAAGAAAACCTCATGTTTTTTTCTCTATCAAACTTTCAATTATTAGTGACTTTCGATTATTCTCTATCTCTTTCATCTTAATTATTTCGTAACTTCATCTTATCTTTGTTGTAGAATTTCAAACCATACGCAGCAGTAGAATGCATAATGCATACTCATTTTAATTAGTATCTTGATCCATCTACTTTTTCTTTTAAAACTGAGTTTTATATCGCGTTCACCTGTACCTGAAGCATTATTAATTATTATCCAGGTTACCCTGAACCCTTCCAGTCAACTGCATTGGCGGTCGACTGGGTTATTTACACCCAGGTGTTAGGTTAATGACACAAAAACATGCTTGCAAACAAAAAAAAAACCGTTTTAGGTGACAAGTTGCAAAGCAGACTTTGCAAAGAAACGCTACATGAGTTTCTTGCTTTGCCCCTGTAGTTGATTTTCTTTAAATTACTTTTTTCTTATATTTTCAGAGGCACCAACACGGGTAAATGAATATGTATAACCCAGTGGACTGAATATGACTTCATCACTATTCTCTCAAGATCTGAATTGAGATGAGAAATTGATTGCTTCTTCGCGTCTGCTAATTTCCCCACAATGTGTTACCTGACGGGTGACACCAGC
>NC_089797.1:297500-347500 GCF_040412425.1 Macrobrachium rosenbergii
AAAGAGAAGGCTCCACTGTTGCCATTCTTGGTTGAAAAAGACCTCTAAATTATATATCTTTTCCTATGATTTAGAGACCTTCCTTGCGCTTATTACTTCACAGATTACTTGAAAGTAGTTAAATGTAAGTATTTATATATGCAAACTGGTATTATAAGTAGTTGTTTGTAAAATTTGAAATAAAAACTGAAATTTCATTGTATTTTACTCCAGAATCCTTGTTCAAGCCGTAACTCAAAGTAAACACCAGTTTCCATGGCAACTGGTCAACAACAGCAAATCCATATGGTTTTATACATTGTTATATTTAAAAAAACATTAAAAAATTTCAGCCTTTTACGAGTAGACTTCTGAAAAATTAAAACTATTTAGATAAAGTGATTTATTTAAATAGTTTTAATAGTATGTTTTGGATCAGCTTTAAATGCTGGTACAGACTCATCTCTTTGGAAATAAAAATAAAAAACTAGGAGGGAGAGAGAGAGAGAGAGAGAGAGAGAGAGAGAGAGAGAGAGAGAGAGATTGGTTTACAAATGTAATTTGGAAAAAGCTATTTAAATAAATAAATGAATAATAAATAGATAATAAAATATAATTTGAAATAAATATGTGTTTATGACTAAATCAATAAATTAATAATAAATAGATGAAAATACATAAATGAAAAATGTGTTTATAGTGTGTGTATATATATATATATACATACATATATACATGTACATGAAGAGATGAGATGAGAGAGAGAGAGAGAGAGAGAGAGAGAGACACATGCAATAAATACCAAGAACTTTTCCAATCTTCAGTCTCTCTCTCTCTCTCTCTCTCTCTCTCTCTCTCTCTCTCTCTCTCTCTCTCTCTCTCTCTCTCTCCTTCGTGTTTTAAAGAAAAAATCCAGGACACCAGTAATTAAAGTAAAACCAAAAGTTAATTATTTTTCATCAAATAAATTTTATTATCACCTAAAATAGACAAGACATAATCCAAGTAACCTATTTGCATTTGAAGTTCCCCAAAAGATATTAAATTAAGAAGTTTCATAAATATCCTCAAATCTGCTCCGTTTTGAAAGTTCTCAAACAGCAACCCATAAAATTAGAGAAACCTCTGAAGTAACGCTTTTTTCGCGGGAAAATTCTCGATCGTGATTGGCTGTTTACCTTCTGATACAATAAATACGAAAAAAATCAATATACACGAGGGTATTACTGAGTTTTCTGTATGCAATATATAAAATTTTATATTTTACAAGTATGTAATTATCATCGAGACAAAATATGTCATTATTTTTTTCAAAAATAGCTTTTAAAGTTTAATCATATGCGACAAATGGCAGTACTTCCATTGTAGTAATACAGTAAACAAGATAAAGACCAATCAGCATTGATACTGATGACGTCATTAGTAGCCAATCATAGTCGAGGATTTTTCCCGCGAAAAAGCGTTACATCGGGAGGGATCCTGAGACTTATGGGTTGCTGTTTGAGAATTTTCAAAATGACCACATTTCGAGCCAAGATTGGAGATATTTTTTAATTCCATTTCTTTGGTTTTCAATTGTGAATAAGCTATATAAAATAAGCAATAGCTCGTATATTTTACTTTCTTAAAATAATTTTATATAAATTAATAAAATTTTGATTTTGCCTTATTTCTAAGGTCACTGATGGGTGTTCTGGATCTTTCAAAATTCGGAAGAAGAGAGAGAGAGAGAGAGAGAGAGAGAGAATGAGTCTTGATTTATGTTGCATACTCTATACTCATAATCGTCTAATGCATCTATTAGATGTTATATTATATATATATCTATATATATATATATATATATATCTATCTATATATATATATATATATATATATATATATGTATATATATATATATATATATATATATATATATATATATATATATATATATATATATATATATATATATATATATGATGAAAGAGAGAGAGAGATACACATGCAATAAATAACAAGAAATTTTTCCAATCTCAGTCTCTCTCTCTCTCTCTCTCTCTCTCTCTCTCTCTCTCTCTCTCTCTCTCTCTCTCTCTCTCTCTCTCTCTCTCTTTTGAAGGAAAAAATCCAGGACACCAGTAATTAAAGTAAAAAGAAAAGTTAATTATTTTTCATCAAATAAATTTTATTATCACCTAAAATAGACAAGACATAATTCAAGTAACCTATTTGCATTTGAAATTCCCCCAAAAATATAAAATTAAAAAACTTCATAAATATCCTCAAATCTGCCCTGTTTTGAAAGTTCTCAAACAGCAACCCATAAGACTAGAGGAACCTCTGAAGTAACGCTTTTTTCGCGGGAAAATTCTCGATCGTGATTGGCTGTTTACCTTCTGATACAATAAATACGAAAAAATCGATAAATGCAAGGGCATTACTGAGTTTTCTGTATACAATATATAGAATTTTATATTTTACAGCTATGTAATTATTATCAAGACAAAATATCTCATTATTTTTTTCAAAAATAGCTTTTAAAGTTCAATCATTGGCGACAAATGGCAGTACTTCCAGTATAGTAATGTAGTAAACAAGATAATAGCCAATCAGCGTTGATATTGATGACATCATTGGTGGCCAATCATAGTCGTGAATTTTTCCCGCGAAAAAGCGTTACTTCGGAGGGATCCCGAGACTTATGGGTTGCTGTCTGAGAATTTTCAAAACGGCCACATTTCGAGCCAAGAATGGAGGATATTTTTTAATTCCATTTCTTTGATTTACAATTGCGAATAAGCTATTAAAATAGCAATAGCTCGTATATTTTACTTTCTTAAAATAATCTTATATAAATAAATAAAATTTTGATTTTGCCTTTTTTGTAAGCCCACTGGTGGGTGTTCTGGATCTTTCAAAATTCTGAAGAGAGAGAGAGAGAGAGAGAGAGAGAGAGAGAGAGAGAGAGAGAGAGAGAGAGAGAGAGAGAGTTGATGAGTCCTGATTGATGTTGCATACTCCATACTCATAATTGTCTTTCTCTGCATATGCATCTATCTAGCTATATATATATATATATATATATATATATATATATATATATATATATATATATATATATATATATATATATATATATATATATATATATATATATATGAACAATCTTGAAATGTATGGCAGCCTTTAACCCTGCATGAATTTTCTCATCTCTCTCTCTCTGAATTTTTCTCATCTCTCTCTCTCTCTCTCTCTCTCTCTCTCTCTCTCTCTATCTATCTATCTATCTATCTATCTATCTATCTATCTATATATATATATATATATATATATATATATATATATATATATATATATATATGTGTGTGTGTGTGTATATATATATAAAGAAAATTAATGGAAAAATTTAATTTCATATTTTATTTCCTAAAAGAAAGAGGATTTAGAGGGCTTAACAGTTCATCCAAAATAAATTCATGAAATCACTTGAGAATATATAGAATAAAATAATTTTAATTTCTTAAAAATAAATTCCTGTAGAAAGGGAAGCAGTTTTAGAGGGTCTTCAAACACAACTCATGACACATTAGCCAGTTGCCATGGTAACCGATGTTTACATCGTGTGACTGCTGGAGCAAGGATAGTGGAGTAAACGCAATACTACATTTAAGTCTTTATTATAGATTTGACAAGAATCCATGTCTAATACCATTTTACCTATAGAAATATATATCTTAGTATGTTTAAACAATTTATTATCTGATAAGTGTAAAAAAAGCTCTTTAAACTATAGAAAAATAAATATAACCTAGAGATCTTGTTCAGCCAAGATTTGGCTACACTGCATCCTTGTCTTCCAAATACTTGATAAAAAGTTGAACTGGCTACCCTTCTAATGAAATAAATAAGAGATAACTCTATATGTACATACGTAGTATTAAGCTTCCTTTATGCAATATACAGAATTTTATATTTTACAGCTATGTGATTACCACTTGTACAAAAAAAATCCCATTATCTTTTTCACAAATCACTTTGGAAGTTTGATTACTGGTGACATATGGCAAAGGTGCCACAGTAGTAATATAGTAAACAGCAAAAGGGACCAATCAACGATCATATTGATGACTTCATTAACAGCCAATCATAGTCGAGAATTTTTCCCGCGAAAATTTGTTGCTTCAGAGCTTCCCCGAATCTTACGGATTGCTGTTTGAGAATTTTCAAAACTGCCACATTCAATATAAAAAAACTACTAAAATTCGAAGAGAGAGAAGAGAGAGAGAGAGAGAGAGAGAGAGAGAGAGAGAGAGAGAGAGAGAGAGAGAGAGAGAGAGAGACTTTGACCAAGGCAAAATGAAAGTCATGTAAGCTTCCGGCAAGAAGTAAAATAAACAATAGCATTAACGTGTTCTGTTCTTAATGGAAGATAAATAAGAGTGACAAGCCAAGGGGAAAGGTTCTAAGCTTTCTTCTTCACCCAAGCAAATCAGAAACAGCCAGCCTCCTGGAAGCAGCAAACTGGTCTGTGCAGGAAATGAACTTGGAATCCCTGCTTGCTGGAATGTGACCGATTGGTCTTAGAGTAAATTGTGATTCGTGATTCGTAGCTGATTTCGTGAATGCTGAATCTTGATGGGGAAAGAGCGATTTGGAACGTTACGCCACAGAGCAGGGTGTTCATTCAAAGATAAGTTTGATAAGCTTGTAATGCAGAATCATTCATGGCCTTGTCATATCTCGTTCCTTGTGGTCATGGTATTTCAGACATCTTTCCATGGATGGCCTATGACACAATCTGAAAGATATACGGGATTAATTATTCTGCCGGAGTTATGTTGCATAAAAAATTTCATTAAGAATTATACAAAGAAACGTCATTATTAATATTGCTGAAGATATACCAGGAGTTAATTTTCATAAAATGCATTTGTCATTTTTGTGACATTTCCTGTCTCTCAAGATATGAGTTTTATGCAAAACTGCAACATTAATTATTGCAGAAAAGTCATATTATGTATGTTGCTCAAGATATTAGCTTATGCAAGACTCATTAAATATTTTCCATAACATGAAACAGTGAATATGCAATACAGCAGTATTCATTATCATAAGACAAGACTTACACAAACTTAAGGCTTGATGCATCACAGAATAAAAAGTATATTTTTACCTCTTGCAAAGTCCTTCCAGTTCATTCCACGTTCTCTTAAAGCCACCTGGGAACCATCTGGCTTCTCACTGACCAACCATCATTCTACAGCCACCTGAACAATTTATTTCTGAGCACCCAAAAGTGCTCTCTTCAGCAGTGTATCAGCCTGCGGATATAAAAACAGATATCACAGATGTCTCATAAACTTTAAAATTTGGAAAATCCTTTATTTTATTTTGTTTGTGGAATCTATTTCTCTTCTTGTTTCTCTTGCCCTTTTTCCTTTTCCCTAATTATATCTCATTTATAGCACCCACCTGCTTTATGCCTATATAAATAATATCTTCTGCCTGGAGTCAGGAGATAGCTAGATGGTCTGACAGACTGAACACAACGCAGTAAAATAACTCCACCTTAGTATCGGTTTCTCCATAAACCTGCAAGGAAATTTCATAAGACAATTGATAATACAGTTTAAACTAACACCCAGCCTCAGTTGCTGCAGAAAGTATAACAGTAACGGCAATCAAAACTGAAGTATTAGGGCTCAAAAGGTTATGATGGGATGTATGTATACGAGACAGCAGTGCTGGACAATCCTCCTGGAAAAATGTGTGCAATACCTTCGAATCATCTGCCTTTGGAATTCCGGAAGTACATAATCATGAAATACTTCTTTTGTGTTGATCTTAGTTCTAAGTTAATACAACTTTAACACCAGTCTGTGAAATCATCTCTAACCAGTGATTACTGATTTATGATGATTTATGAAATTTAAACTGTCAAGACAAGCACTGGGGAACTGTCAGCTAATCAGTGCTTAGGGCATTCAACAGAGAGAGTTGGAGTGGTTTAACAGCAACATGGAAGAAAGGAGACGAGAACAGAGGTAAAGTAAAAGTCTAAAAAGTGGGTGCAGCTAGGAGCCGAGGGGACACTGCAAACACCATAAAGTAACGCCTGCAGTGCACCACGTTAGGTACACTGACTTCACTCCCCCTCCCCCCTACCGGGATCTCCAACTAATGAACCCACAGGTGTTACAGTCATTACACTCACACCTGGCGGAATTACAACGTTTCACGCAATCTTATCACATGTAATTGAGTGATAACACCTGCGATATCCATTGGCCACTCATTCTCACAGAGCCTCAAAGCTTTTTTGGATGTTTGACCTTCGCTAACTTCTCTTGCTTTTCTTCAATGAACTAGTCAGTTGGACGTTCTCTGGGGATGGGGGAGGAGGGAGAAGGATGGGGAGGGGAGGGGGAAGCGGGGGTGGGGGTGGAGGAAGGGACAACTACCCCTCCCAGGAATTACTGCCTAATGAACCCTGGTCAAACGGATAATTTGTCTGAATGAGTCAACCCCTGGAAATCGATTCGATTAAAGGATTTATTTTGATAATTCTGGGAAATGCTACCAAGTTCTACTTCTTTAATGACATTCCTTTTCATTTACGAAATAGAATTTAGAGAAAGATTTGTATAAAGAGAGGCAAATGTCTAGGTCATCGTAACCTTTCAGGATAGGATTATTATTATTATTATTATTATTATTATTATTATTATTATTATTATTATTATTATTATTATTATTATTATTATTATTATTATTATCCCTCCCAGTTCACAGCATGACTTGAGTGTTTCTGAGAAAAGGTCGCTAGCCCCTGGCTGCAGTATGCAGTAATCGACTAAGTGACAGGTAAATAATTTATTGCTTAAATCAGCAAAAGAGCAAATTATTTTTCAGTCAACACTCCTATGTCTACTCTTAACCACTGCGGATCGATCCCGAGACTCCAATCGGTAAGATGGAGTTAGTCAACCTTTGAATCGTGGAAAATACAATGTTAACTGTTATCATCATCACTGGTGAGCTGTTAATCAGCTCAGTGGTCTGGTAAAACTAAGGTATACTTCTACTGGTGATTATCACTGCTGCAAGCATTTATTCATTAATTAAACGAATTAAATAATTAACTAAAACAACTAAAAGGAACCTGTAAAGCAAGGTCGAGCTCCTCTGGGACCAAAAGAAACGGAATTGGAAAGTGTTTTATAAATATCCCTGGCCTGGGATGGGAAAATGTCATTGGGTTCCATAAGGAAATGTCTCTCCCTACTCTTTTGTGTTGACTTGCCCTTCCGTTATCTAAAGTTCAGGCTTTTAATGCGCCAGTTAATTTGGGCAATGATTGTAGATATACGTCAGACCAACCACCCGTCCTCCCCACACCCCCTAGAAACAAAAGAAGTAAGTTGACCTTTTATACACAGGTTTGATATAATGTGTTCGTTTAAAACCAGGTTGAACAGTTTCTACCTCTTACAGAATTGAATAATTTTCTAGTCACAGTGGCCTATTTTTATATAATATTGTTTGTTTAAAATCAGTTTGAACAGCTGCATCTTTCCCAGAGTCGAATCACTTGCTAGCCACAATAACTCATTGTATATAATGTTGTTTGTTTAAAATTAAGATTTGAACAGTTTCTACCACAAACAGAATTGAACTACTTGCTAGCCACAGTGGCCTTTTTTATATGATATTGTTTGTTTAAAATGAATTTGAACAGTTTCTGCCTCTTACAGAACTGGATTACTTGCTAGTCACAATGGCCAATTCTGCATAATGTTATTTGTTTAAAATCAGCTTCAAAAGTTGCTCCCTCTCCCAGAGTAGAATCACTTGCCAGTCACAGTGGCCCACCTTTGGTCAAGTATTAGAAAAAATTGACGTTGATATCTTGTGGCGTATTGCTCACAAACAAACTGGACTAATAAATAATGGGCTAATACATAACCTCCTTGGAGGAAGCCATAATGAATTGAGAAATTCTCTCTTCTGTGAAATCCGATTACCGGTTACCTGACAGACTTGTTACTGGTTTGATGGCGAGGACGGTTATTGGTGATATTGGTGAAATATGTTCTTGCTCGAATCAATTCAAGGCCCTAAATACAAGATTCTGAATTTCATTTACTTCGAGATGAACATTTATTCAGTGTTCTTGAAGTTCACTGCGAAATCTTTCTGTTTTTTTTAGTGCATTTATTCAGTTAACTTATTTCTCCTGAAAGAAGCATTTTGGCAGGTACTTGTGTTGATATAGGAAAATAAGATCTCTTTTCATTTGACCTAACTTAAATACCAAATCGAAGGTCTTTGCCAAAGAACACTTTTAAAGATCGTATAAATCTCAGATAGTTAATGGTTGATAATTAGAGAGAGAGAGAGAGAGAGAGAGAGAGAGAGAGAGAGAGAGAGTCGAGAGAGAAGTCGAAGACAAGTATACAATTTGGAACAATTGACAATAGAATGTGAAAATTTTCTTTGCAAGGTACATAAACGGTATCAGGTATGAGCCGCGGCCTATGAAACTTTAACAACGGCCTGGTGGTGACGTATCCTATATCGTTGCCAGAAGCACGATTATGGCTAACTTTAACCTTACGTAAAATAAAAACCACTGAGGCCAGAGGGCTGCAATTTGGTATGTTTGATGATTGGAGGGTGGATGATCAACATATCAATTTGCAGCCCTCTAGCCTTAGTAGTTTTTAAGATCTGAGGGCGGACAGAAAAAGTGCGGACAGAATGAAGTGCGGACGGACAGACAAAGCCGGCACACTAGTTTTCTTTTACAGAAAACTAAAAAAACAGTCGACTACGTCTAGATAATCGACTCATATTAAAAAGAAGAGATGAAATAAAAGAGATTTACCACACCATGAAATCTACTCTATAACCCATGTTTTCTTTTCGAAGTCGTCAATCACCGCCCGAGGTCCAGAGATCGTCTGGAACCTGAATACACCCTTTTCCTTGGCTGGAATGAAAGGTCTATTAAGCTTTGTTCTATCAGCCTTGAAAATTACCCTTCTTGGTCGTTTATAGGAGGGGGGCATATGGTACAGGAAACTGTGAATATCCGTTTCATATTTTTTTTATGTACTGGTTCTCTCTCTCTCTCTCTCTCTCTCTCTCTCTCTCTCTCTCTCTCTCTCTCTCTCTCTCTCTCTCTCTCTGACTCAACGTATAAGCTTATCAATTGCCCGCGGTGTCTTCTTGAGAATGTCTGTTGTTATGTTGGAGGAATATATATATATATGTTATATATATATATATATATATATATATATATATATATATATATATATATATATATATATATATATATATATATATATATATATATATATATATATATATATACATAAATATATCATGTCTTTTTATTTTAGAGGAAAAGACATGATCAAAACAGGCATTAACCATTAGAACTACTCAACTCATCACAGTCGACGGAACACTGGGTACATACCTCACTGCGCGGGTTAAACGAAGCGTAATGGCTTCTTAATGAAATGGCCCAAATCCTTCGTGCTCCCCTTCCCAAAATCCCGAGTGATCTATCTTGGCGTCATCCGTCTGGTAAGGCGAGGGTCCTACCCACTGAACCAAAAAGGTCAAAAGGAACAGTGGAAAATCTTTCTGTTTTGGGCGGAGGTCCTCAATCAACCGTGTCATAGGTTCTCCAGAACCTGTTGGTGTTCGATCGTAAAGTAGGTGGGCGCCACCTAAGAGTACCTACTTATCTACCTACCTACCTACCTACATACCTACATACATTGCCACTTACCTACTTGTCTGAGCCTTTGCCGAAATACGCTTTTTTTTTTTTCTCGTAGAATTGCCATGAAAATGTTTGCGTTTCTTCCTTTCTATTCTATCCTTGGGAAAAGTCCCATTGCAGCTGGCGTATGATTGTAATGCTACAATTGTTGTGATCAGGTAGAGTGTTGTGGAATTAAACTGTTGTTACATTTCCTATAAGGGATGACGAGGATTATTGTGAGTACATTGAAAAAGGTTACTGTTGTCGCCTTAAGCGAAAAAGGTATGTTGTTGCTTTAACCATAAAGATGACTGAAAATATCACATTTGAAGGCCAGTGGGAAATATTTCCTCCAGACAAGACGATTGAAAAGCCAGGGTAAGCGAGAAGCTTATCGGGATATGGCATTTTGCAAAGTAGAGCAGTAGTCGGAAGACCAATAAACTGGTGTTGGCAGCACTCGGAGGATTACTGGAAGCCTCAGTGATGATATCCTCCTGAGGTTTGCAAAGCGTGCTCAGAGCGTACATTAACAACAAAAAACTTACGGAGGGTCGCACAAATGACCAGACAAATCTGTAAAGAACGGCACATTGGACCTTAGATGGACTATGAAGCGGATAGATCTAAAAGTAAGGCATACTGTCATTTCTGCTTTTTGTTTTATACATAATCTTGCACGTACATAGCAGATGTATTTTTACCTCTATAATTACAGATAATCATGAGGGATAGTTTGGACTCTTAGAGTATTGCTAAAGCAGAATTTGTTCCCGTACCAACACCTCCACTAATTTCTCCATAACTTATACAATTGTAACGATAGGGGCTCAGTAGTAAATAATATATTCGAGCTAACATGTGATCAAAATCTTGCAGTTGCCTTATAATCTTTTAGAAACTGTAACAGTAATGTCTTTGAGTATCAGGTGCTTACGTTAGACTTTCCATGCATCTCCGTTGAGGAAAGACATCAATGAATATTTAAACAATCTAATATAATTTCATTTGCCCATGATTCTTGAGCATCAAAGAATAAGGTCATTCTAAACTTGGGCTCGAGTTCCATGTTGATATTTAATCCAGTTTTGTCTTGTACAAGATTACCAGCCTGTACTTGAGAGCGTAGCTTTCCTGAGCATAAAATAGATTCTATGGTCACTCATATATCAATATATTCCTGAAACTCATGCCAAAAGTGATATAACATTGCTAAAGTCCTTTTTAAATCAAAAACAATAAACCAGCGATTGGCGTAGCTTTCCTGAGCATAAAGGCCACTCGTGTATCAATATATTCCCTGAAACTCGTGCCAAAAGGCATATAAGATTGATAAGGACATTTTTAAATAAAAAACAATAAACCAGCGATTGGCGTGGCTTTCCTGAGCATAAAGGCCACTCGTGAATAAATATATTTTCCAGGAAACTCGTATCAAAAGGGATATAAAATTGATAATGCCACTTTTGAATCAAAAACAATAAACCAGCGATTGGCGTAGCTTTCCTGAGCATAAAGGCCACTCGTGTATCAATATATTCCCTGAAACTCGTGCCAAAAGGCATATAAGATTGATAAGGACATTTTTAAATAAAAAACAATAAACCAGCGATTGGCGTGGCTTTCCTGAGCATAAAGGCCACTCGTGAATAAATATATTTTCAGGAAACTCGTATCAAAGGGATATAAAATTGATAATGCCATTTTTGAATCAAAAACAATAAACCAGCGATTGGCGTAGCTTTCCTGAGCATAAAGGCCACTCGTGTATCAATATATTCCCTGAAACTCGTGCCAAAAGGGACATGACATTGATAAGGCCATTTTTAAATAAAAAAACAAGAAACCAATGATTGGCGAATGGATGACGCAAGTACCAAACGTCATCCTGTATGAAGGGAAGTAAAGGATTTTTATTCCATTGTTAAATTGCCGTGTTGAATCCAGCCTTCGCATCTTAACGGTCTCACTCTGCTGTGAGCTAAAAGAAGCGATAGCCAGCGTCCTGACGAGATCGTCTGCTTCGGGTAGTGATAAAACGAAGTTGCGATTCGTGACGGAGGAGACTGACTGTGTGTTCAGATTCCACGGAGTTGTACCTGGCGTTGATAGTTTTTTTTTTTTTAATACGTAAGTAATGGCCCATATGTGCGCATGTATACTGTTTGTATATGCATGGTTTTAATTTTACCTATATAGGAAATTTAGAATATGTTTATTCATATATAGATATATATGTATATATATATTTATATATATGTATATATATATATATATATATATATATATATATATATATATATATATATATATATGAATAAATATAGGCTCTTGTACACATATATCGGAGATTCTATGTCAAGTAAACTTATAGAAAAAATGTCACTGATTAGCGTTCATCGCCGGTGACCAATCCACGCACTGACCATACCCAGCATTGCTTATGCTTAAATAATTGTAGTAGAAGATATATTCCTACCTGCCCTTCGCTAGCGGTCACCCATTCACCTACCGACCAGACGCAACATTGCTTAATCTTCACTGATAGAACGTGACGCAAAGAGACAGTGAGGTATTGTAAATACCAGGATAATTACCGAACTGGAAAAGAAAGGCAGGCGCCCTCTGTGAAGTTCGACACCTGTCAACAGGCCCATTTTGGAAACGGTTCTCGGCGGGCCATTTCAAAGGGAGTGATCAGACACCTTTCACCTTTGATGTATGGAGGCGGATATAAAAAGCTCTCTCTCTCTCTCTCTCTCTCTCTCTCTCTCTCTCTCTCTCTCTCTCTCTCTCTCTCCAGAAAACACACTTGACTTTTAAAGGTCACTTTTGCTTCTGGTGGCCCCGAAGAAGACTGAAAAATCAAGGCGTGAAAACATTTAGGAAATGTATGTTTATATGCTTTGTTACCTTTCAGATAAGTATACAGATTAAGATGGATATATTCTGCAGGACTTTGCCATAAAAACACTTTTTGTCATGTACAGTACTCGTAGTGACGCAACGAAAACAGTCGGTAAATAAGCAAACATAATGGGCGATGATAATCCAAAAGACTACAATGTTAATTGTAAAAACTATATGCATAAACTGTGCCCTGAATAAGACTGGGTTGAATAAAGTCTTTATTGTAAAAGATATAAGCAAAACCTATGCTCTAAAATTATTGGAGAGAATCAGCCGTGAAAATAATCAATAGGTCGTGAGAATAAAAAACATAATCGTTATAAAAGCTCGCCAGAAATAAAGTTTGAAATACGGTAAACGGCGACCTGTAATTTGAAAGAACTCGTAAGCTCAATGAAATATATGATAAAAGGAAAATTAAGCAAGCACTGTAAAAAAGAAATATTATTTTGATTTAGCAACCTATGATAATCACTCGCATTTAAGAGAAACAATAAGCAAACGGATTAAAGATACAAAAGTAAAAATTACAACAAACTGAGAGAGAGTCAGATAAATGAGCAGTGTTGAGGTCAAGTCATGTCTTTTGTATGCGTAGTGATATCATAATGACCTTTTAATATAGCTTGATATAGCCAGAATTAGCTCGATTTTGATCGTATGTTGTCGTTCTGAACCGTGGTCCACATACAAAAAATCTAACACACACAATATTTATGTATCGATTTTCTGAAACTTGTGATTAAACATTTTTACACTTTCATTGAAATTCCCAAAATGAAATATAAAATTCAAGTATTTCCATACAAATCACTGAAATAAACACAAAAAATTCAAAGGCGGAAACACAAAAGTATACAGTATATCAACACTGTCACTTTCTAAAATGAACAAATAAGTTTAGAACAAAATGGAAAAGTCACAGTAAAAAAAAAAGCAAATAAAATCACGAATTAACTTACTGCCGCCTCTGTTCCGCCTCCTGTGACAATGAAGAGAGGCCGAACTGGGTCAGGGGGCAGACCGCAAACACGACGTGACAGGGGGAGAAGAAGAAGAAGAAGAAGAAGAGGCATACCCGGAAAGAAGAAGTTATGGTGTGTATGGAGGCCGTGAGCAATTGTGCCTTACGTCATGCCTTTGATTGTTTATGACTGTGTGAAGGAAATGAAAGCGAGGCTGGGATTCTTTCACGAGAGCAAGTTTCGCAACTCGACGACTTTGGAAATGCCTCTGTGAGGGTCACTTAATCAGTGGGTTCTGAACGCCTCTACGAGGTGACTTGATCAATGGGTTTTGAACACCTGTAGGAGGTGACTGGATCAATGGGTTTTGAACACCTGTAGGAGGTGACTGGATCAATGGGTTTTGAACGCCTCTACGAGGTGACTTGATCAGTGGATTTTGAACGCCTCTACGAGGGGACTTGATCAATGGGGTTTGAACGCCTCTACGAGGTGACTTGATCAGTGGGTTTTGAACGCCTCTACGAAGGGACTTGATCAATGGGTTTTGAACGCCTCTACGAGGTGATTTGATCAGTGGGTTTTGAACGCCTCTACGAGGTGACTTGATCAGTGGGTTTTGAACACCTCTACGAGGTGGCTTGATCAATGGGTTTTGAACGTCCCTAAGAGGTCACTTAATCAGCGGGTTTTTAAATCCTCTACAAGGTGGCTTAATCAGTGGGGTTTGAACGCCCCTATGAGGTGACTTAATCAGTGGGTTTTGATCCGCGACAGAATTGCTAAAATTAAAGATGTCTTTTTCTTCTTCTTCTTCCTCAGCATCTAACGGCACTTCTTTATCAAGTAACCTTTCTGTCTGGTACGTTCTTCTCTCTCTCTCTCTCTCTCTCTCTCTCTCTCTCTCTCTCTCTCTCTCTTACAACCAACAGCCATAAATGGGCAACCAGGTGCCGAATAGCGCTACAGGGGCCAGAGATGCACACACACATACACACTTTCCCAGTAAAGATGATGCTTCTTCAAGCCGGCGTCCTTGATGAAAGACCAGTCCGCCTCTCTCTCTCTCTCTCTCTCTCTCTCTCTCTCTCGGATGAGCAAAGTTTTCAGAGCCTTCTATTGCTATTGCTCGATTATCTCTTGATTTCCTTTCATTCGGTTTGAATTTCATCTGTCTTCTTGTCATCACCAACATCTCTCTATCCTTATTTTCTTGGTTTTGTTTGCATCAACTTCTTATTTCTTTGGAGTTCTTTTTTTACATTATGTTCTCATGCTTCTCTTCTTCTATCCATCTTTTCCTTTTCCTTACGCCTTCATTACCAACAGGTAGAATTTCTTGGGGCCCCAGTCACCTGAGATGACGAAGGAACCCGAGTGTTTATTTTTTACCTCATTTATTTCCACCTTCTTCCACTTTGTTTGTTCGGCTCACCCTTTATTCTGAATTACTTTCATTCAACGTTATTTACTTTTCTTCTCTTTTTCATCTGCTTTCACTTTCTGTCTACCTATATTTCAATTTTCTCGCTTCTTACTTCTTTATTCGTTCATTACACTTTTATCATTTTCTTTCAGTCATGTCTCCTATTCTCATTGAATTTTTGCATTATTCTCTGTCTTTAATTTCTGTATATGTTTTATTTTCATAGATTTTCCTGTTCCCTATACCTCTTCTATCATAATTTCTATACCTATTTTAATCTCCGGATTCCTATAAGTCATCGCAACAAAAATGGCCCATTTAACAATGAATTACAAACTGTCATTGGCCCAGCACATACCCATAAATTCTGTTCAGAATGATACTCTGACCTCACCTGTCCCAGGGCATAAAGTAAAAGGCAAAACGTATCACCTTGACCTAACTTCACCTGACTGGTAAAGCAATGTCTAATTTGCTATGATAACTTTCTTAAACGTTTTGTTTTTTATCTCTTCGCTTTTTTTATGCTGTTTAAATTTGGCCCGTCTTTTTTGAGCTGCAGTAGGTAATATAATAAATCTGCATTAATCTTATGAATACTGTCTCTTGCTTACAGAAATCGTATTAAGCTTTACTCTTACGTTATTCATCTTCAGTTGAATTATTGTGAAAGTTATTTTTTTTACACTTTTCTGTGTAAAATCATGAGAAGATTATCCTTTATTTTCGTTCTTCTGTTCTTGTTACTGAATTATCTTTGGGTGTTTTCTAAAACACTGGCATACAGGTAGATCAACTGAACAGATTATAATCGTATCATGTAGTTGTATGTAATCAAATACCCTTTTTCAATGTTATTATAACAATGAAATAAAAACTACAACTCTCAATACCATTGTTTTTTTCTTGATTTTACTCAAACTTATAATCAATATTTTTTCCTCTTTTCATTTTCACTTTGCAAAAATAACACTAACCCCTCTTCTGGTCCAGGATTTAAAAAGAACAAGACAAATGACAAGAAAGAAGGGGAATAAGCAGATTTAACTACGAAGGAATCCACAGACCTTGGTGCATCTTGAAGGAAAAAGATGATAAGAGCCTGGAAAAGCAATCAGGAACAGAATTCCAAACTTAAGTGAGTAATTCTTGTGTGTCCTCCACCTCTGAAATCAAATGTCTTCATTCCGACCGTATCTGTTTATGAAGTTCTACTCACGCATTCGATATCAAAAATTCATTAATCTTCCCAATGACTTTTTTTTGTAACTTTATTAATCACGATTTGTCTTGCCTGGGTCACTTCTGCAACAAGGTCATGTTCTTGATTTTGTTTGTATTTCTGTCCTCTGGAAGGATTAAATGATTGCGTAACAATTCATATGTGAATTTTTAGAAAATTTTGTCATCGTTGGTCCTCGGAACGGGCAATAAAAATTTGGATTTTGGGAGAAATTGAGACCTGGGTTGGACACCTTTTGCCCAGGGTGGGATGGATTTCTCAGCCTTGCTGGAGGTTTGTGGTGTCCGGAAGCTCTTCTTTCTAATTTTTCTTTGCTGTGTCTTCGTGGGGTTACTTGTCTGATTTTGTATTTATTCATATTTATTCATTTAATCCAATAACTGATTATCCTGGAAAGCTTTTCCTTTGTTTAGTTTTTATGTTCTAAAAATTTCCAGTTTGTTTGTTCAATTGGCAGAGAATCTACTGACTATTTTTAGAGCTTACAGTGCTCCTTCACTCAATTATTGTTTTATTTACTCTTATTTACTCTTCTTATTTACCTGTACATACTCTCCAACACACCTTGCTGCTCAAGTATACTCCTTCCCTATTCATCAGCTTGTAAGTATCACATTACATTTTATTCATTTTATCTCTCATTCATCTCTCTCCTTTATATGGATCTTACATTCCCCCACCTCTCCCCACTCCCCCTATTTTATCTGAAATCCATCCACTCCAACTCTTCCTCTCACTCCTTCATTCTGAAATACCCCCCCACTCCTCATCCTCGCTCCTTCATCTTTCTCCCTCCCCATCTTCCCCCAAACATTGCATTCCTTTCCCCAGGCTACGATTCCTTTGGACTCTTCTGCTTCTTCTTCTTCTTTTTCTGCGCAACGGTGACCTCAGAGCAGAACCACTTCGTGACCAACTCTGACCTCCCGGAACTTTTTTTTCTCTCTTTCCCTTTTTTTGCGTGGACTCATCTCCTCTTTCTTCTTCATCGGGTACTTCTCCAACTACTTCTTCTTTTTTTTTTGTCTTGTTTTTAATCTTGTTCGTCTTCGGCCATCTTGTAGATTCTCATCTCGATAGTGTTGTCCCTTGAAATACCTCCTTCTTCTTCTTCTTCTTCTTCTTCTTCTTCTTCTTCTTCTTCTTCTTCTTCTTCTTCTTCTTCTTGAAGATTTTTAGCATTCCTTTTGTGGTCACTCGAGTTTGTAGTCATGATCATTTGGACACGTGTCCTCTCTGTCACACATACGCCTGAAAACTTACTGTCTGTGTGTATGTTTCTAATTGTACTTAGGTTCATGAAAAATGCCTTTAGTTTTTGTAGCCACTCGAGCTTGTAGTCTTGTCATCTAGCTAAATGTCCTCAATATTACAAATACACCTGAAATCTCTCTATCTATGTATATACTTGCATATACCTGGGAGAATAAAGATCACCTTTAGATCTTACAAAATACTCAAATCGAAAAGTTTTAATACATACCAGGGAATCAAGGCTCGCTTTTAGTCGACTGCTCAGGTCAACGGAAGCACAATGGGCTTTTCAGGAATTGGCCAAAGTCGTTACCCCTTAACTGAGATCGATCTCGTGATTCTTGCTAATGAAGGTAGTCTGGTAACCTGAAGAAAGAAATTATTATTATTATTATTATTATTATTATTACTATTATTATTATTATTATTATTATTATTATTATTATTATTATTATTATTATTGCTCAAGGAAATGAACTTGCTAGGTCAATAATGAAGGAACCTCTACCTTTAAGAATAAGTGAGCAATTCTATACATACATAAACATCAAATGAATTAGATAGACCTCTTAACTGCTTCATGAAGCTACAGAGATGCCATTAATTAGGAAAAATTGTAAATAGGATGGTTTATATATAATGACTAATGTTCTGATACGGTATGCATTAAACACCTTTCTATAAGCAACGTTTCTCGTAGGGGTGTAGTGCCGTCAGTGAACCTCATGCGGTGCACTGTAGGCATTACTTAAGATTTTTTGCAGCGTCCCTTCGGCTCCTAGATGCAACGCCTTTCGTTCCTTTTACTGTACCTCCATCTTAGGAATTTTTTCATAGCGTAACTGCGATGTTTTCCCTCCTGTTCCACCTCTCAAACCTATCTACTCTCAGTTTCCCTTTCAGCGCTGAATGACCTTATGGGTCCTAGTGCTTGGCCTTTGGTCTAAATTCTATATTCCATTCCATTCCATCTGAGCAACGTTCGTTCTAAAAGGTAACAGACGGAAAAGTCCTTGAAAAGGCCTATACAACAGACACTAGCATTCCCCAGCTCGCAAGCCTGTTTATTCTGTATGTGCCTGGCAACAAGACCTTCCTTCTTCATCACGCCAGGCTTCCAACGAGAAAAGAAAAGAAGAAGAAGAAGAAGATGAGAATAAGAAGAAGGGAAGAGTAAGTCCTGGAGGTGTTTGAAAAGGCTTCCTTCCTTACAGAGGCAGAGAACCAGCGCCGAGAATCCCGTTTGCCTTGTCGCTCTGTGATCTCTGGAGCCGTCCCGGGCTCCTTTCACTGCTTTTGCTTTCTCTCTCTCTCTCTCTCTCTCTCTCTCTCTCTCTCTCTCTCTATATATATATATATATATATATATATATATATATATATATATATATATATATATATATATATATATATATATATATGTATATATGTACATACTGATGGTGTTGAGTCGCTTTTTATAAAAACTAATGTACCAGTACCAACACTAAACGCCCAATCGTCTTCCATATAACTGTCTATAGCATAATCACCTGTTTGTTTACTCTCCATGTTCGTTATAGGCTTCTTTCGTATGTTTGTTTTCTCCCTGTCTTCTTCAGTTACTTTTTAGATCTTACCTTGGCACGTGTTCCTTTCGAGTTCTTGTTTTAATTTTTGTATTTGTAAATGTTAAAATAATTTTTTTTACAGATTTTTCCCGTTGTGTAAGTGACGTTTTAAGTATTACAGTCTGTAATTTTCCAGCTGTGAGGATGCATCATGTAATGTGAAACGCTGGCATAATAAACCTGATTTGTGAGAGACATACATGCCTTTTATCTCTTCACCCTGAGATATATATGTATATATATATATGCATATATATATATATATATATATATATATATATATATATATATATATATATATAGAGAGAGAGAGAGAGAGAGAGAGAGAGAGAGAGAGAGAGAGAGAGAGAGAGAGAGAGGGACAGATCAGATATAGACAGATAGGAGGACCTTAAGAGTTGTGTAGTTTTGACAACTTGTTTTAATGTCGATGTTAGTTCCTTCATATTTCTTAATCAACTCCTTATGCTGAATTTCTCTCTCTCTCTCTCTCTCTCTCTCTCTCTCTCTCTCTCTCTCTCTCTCTCTCTCTCTCTCTCTCTCTCTCCAGGACCCGTCTCTGGTGCAGCAGAAGATGTGCTAGCATTGCATTCCGCGGGTGTCTCAAGATACGACTATGTCCTTGGAAATGGCATTATTTCTGAACCGTTGTTTCGAAGTTTAATCCTCTTCTCCTTTTTTGGTTAACTCTTTATTATAATTTACACTTATACTCAAGAGTTTATTTTCATGGTGGATTGTTATCAGTATTTTTCTGGCATGCCGTTACTCTGAAAAGACTTAACAAGAATTATACAAAATCATATATATAATAACGTTAAATATATGCATGCATATATATACATATATATATATATATATATATATATATATATATATATATTGTATATATATGTATAACCACAATCACCCTTTAACTTCTCGAATTCTTTACACTCTTAGGATACGCTTGTCACTACAAAGCCTGAGATCCACTTTATGTCTATCTATCTATCTATCTATCTATATATATCTATATATATATATATATATATATATATATATATATATATATATATATATATATATATATATATATATACTGCAGAGTTTTCTCGAAGTGCCGACCTAAAAATGGTTCCTACATAAAGAACCATTCCACAACAGTTTTTAATGAACTGGAGCAGAACCCAGAGAATCTGAATGAATTTATTTCTACCAACAACTAAAGGAAGAAATAACAGTCATATCGACTTTCCCGCAAACGGAGATGACACAATCTTAAAAGAGCAAAAAAAAAAAAAAGATGGTAGCTCATTATCTTGTGAAAAATCCAAGATGGCGTCTAAGGATCTTGGGGAAAAAATCTAAGACATGCCATCTTGGATTCTGCTAATTATACAATTACAGCCGCAACGCTTTCACATTTATATGAGCATTTTATTGTCAGCCACAAGTATGTCTGAATGTGTGCGTATCAATCTCTCTCTCTCTCGTGGTAAAGAGATATCATTTCACGCATCAATAAAGAAGCTGATTTGAATAAAGAGACAACGCCCTGTTCTTCAAGATTCGAGTCGGGGCGATGGGCGTATTTGACCCCAGAAATATTCCAGGGTTTGCAAGGAAATAGTTTAAGGACTCAAATAACGGGGAGGTTTCATGGGAAATGAGACACTAGACGCTGTTACATTTACCCTCGTATTACGGAAATGTTACTCTATTGTAAAGTGACAAGTATGTAGAGGCCTTTAACTTATAATATCTTATTTACCTCTATCTCGTACACAGTTTGTAGTTCATTAGATACTCAGCAGGGATATGTTGGTGACACTGATCAAATGTGATGCGTTGGCAGTACTGATCAAAAGTATATGTTGGCAACAATGGATAATCAGCAGCAATGATCAAAAGTAGATGCTGGAATCTGTGGATAATCTAAAGCAATAGTCAAAATTATATATTGGCATTAATGGAAGACCTGCAGCAATAGTCAAAATTAGATGTTGGCATCAATGGGTAATCTGCAGCAATTGTCAAAATTAGATGTTGGCATCAATGGATATTCTGCACAAATGAACAAAAGTAGGAATTGGAATCAATGGATAATCTGCAGCAACGATCAAAAGTATATGTTGGCATCAATGGATGATCTGCACCAATAATCAAAAGTATATGTTGGTATCAATGGATAATCTGCACCAATAATCAAAAGTATATGTTGGCATCAATGGATACTCAAAATCTCCATTAATGCTAGCATATAATTTTGACAAAAAGTCTTCACTTTTAAGTAATGCAGACTTTTCTGGGGGCACATACCTTTAATATTCTATCAACACAACCTCGCTACTTTATTTTCGATACAAATACACGGGGGTGATGAAAGAACAGATTCGAATGACTGGCGTCACAATTACTTTGGTCATTCTGCATTTTCCTGCTCGTAAATTTCACATATGGGATTCTATTCTGTGCCAGATTCCTTTTCAACTTATTGGTCTTTTAAACTGAATAATAATAATAATAATAATAATAATAATAATAATAATAATAATAATAATAATAATAATAATAATAATAATAATCGTATTTATACATACGATCATACACTGATATGAACCACACGAAAATGTATAACAGTTTACATATATATATATATATATATATATATATATATATATATATATATATATATATATAAACGTATGTATTTATATATAAAATGTGTGTGTGTCTGTACAAAATTATTTAAGTATGATATTTGACCATACTATTCATTTCAACTAGTTCAAACTGACAGGCCCACTGACTTCCTTCCGACCAGGCCTTTTAGCAAAGACCTCGGCCTTCAAAGGCAAAAAAAAAAAAAAACTCTCTACAGTGAACTACCTTTTTCAGTTGATCTACAGTACCTGACCGCCATATGTGGTTAAGTTGTAGTTATGACCTGCTTAAAGTTTCACTTGGTCTATAAAACCAAGGTGTGGTCCTTGGCTGATTTTCTCAGCCAAATAAGGATAGGAAAGGTTCGACCAATTTTTACCTTATGGATGTTGATTTGTTTGATTTCAGTTTTCGTGAGGTGATGTCTCAGGAACTTGGCTTGAAATATGTTTTTTTTTTTTTATTACAGAATACATTTATTAAACGATCGTCTTTGCCATGATGAGGCTTTACGCCTCAAAAATACTGTTTTCATCTTGGAATGGATTTGTAATTAAATATAAAATGAATGATTGACATTGTAATAGTTTGAAATATTGAAGTTAGATCCCCAACAAAGGGAACAGTAAGTTTAATATTGAATATACTGTATGAAATCGCTTTAGTTTTAAATGTCTAAACTGTTTTCTTTTTAATGACGATTTTGTATGTCTCGGAAAAATACCACTTTCAGCTTATTAATGGATTCGAATGGAAAATCAAAGTGACTATTTGAAATTCTATAGTCTAAAATTTAAACATTTTAAATTGATTGGTTTAAATCCCCAACAAAGAAACAGTGAGTTTGATATAGAATATATAAATCTGCAAATAGTTTAAAATTTTAATAGTTAGATCCCAATAATGAAACTGAGTTTTATATAGAATATATAAATCTACAATAGTTTAAAATGTTAATAGTTAGATCCCCAACAAAGAGTACAAGTACAATGAATTTAATATAGAATATCTGCAATAGCTTAAAAGCTTAAGAGTTAGTTCCCCAGAAAGTTTAATATATAATGTATAAATCTGCAATAGTTTAAACTACATAGAGTTTGATCCTCAGAAACTTTAACATATATAATATATAAATCCACAATAGTTGAAAGTACTGAGAGCCAGATCCCCAACAAAGAAAACAGTCAGTTTAAAATGCTGAAAGATTCTAACAAATCTGCATAACGTCCCAAATCCTTTGTACGAAACGAGAACGAAGGAAAAGTGAAAGCCGTTTTGAAACACTTAAATATGCATGAGGAGCGCTCACAGCTATGACTGGACCCATCATTTAGTTCGGGGTTTTTAGCACTTCGGCGCTCTTAACCAATTGAAATCGTTATGAGGACGGCCTGGCTCCCTGCTGTTTGGATGGACAAACATATGACCCGTTCACGAATACACAGGGCTAAGGTCTTTGCTTGTACCATCATTGCAAAGGAGCTCTGTGTCACTTGCAAATTACCACATTAGAAAGGTATTTCAAAGGAATGCTTGTTGCCAGTAAAATGAATATCTAAATGGATATTGTTTTTAAAAAAATATGTCTCTCTAATTACCATCACTGCACACAAACGCTGTCATCTGCGCATTTCAAGGGGATTTTAGTCGTTCTCCAGACTGCCTAAATAAAAAGATATTTTTAAGGAATATTTTTCGTTTTGCAAATTACTCCAAAATGAAAACATTTCTTCAAGAAAATATTAGTCGTTCTGCCTACTGCCTAAATAAAAAGGTATTTCCAAGGAATATTAGTCTTCCTGCAAATTACCTATAAAAAAGTTTATTTCAAAACAACATTTGTCCTTCTGCAAATTACCAAAATAAAAATTTATTTCAAAGGAACATTTGTCGCCACTAAAATGATATCAAAATGAAAATTATTTTTAAAAAATTGCATTTCATTTAAAGATGAATCATTTGCTGCTAAAGTTATTCACTTTGAAAGTTTTTCAGGATAAGATTCTTTGCTACTGGCTTGAGTATTACAGAAAAAATATATATATCACCAAAATGATTAAATTTATAAATAAAATCTTAAAAACTCTGGTGAATTTTATTCTCCGGGACAATACTTTCCAATATTAAAATATTCCCAAGGATGGGAGATTCAGGAAATCAAGGCACGTTTTATGTCAAGCATTTATGAGTTTGTATGTGTGTGTGTGTGCGTCTGTGCTTCAGTATATGATTACAAATGAGCTTAATAGAGTTTCATCATTTATCAAGGCTATAAACACAAATTCTGTAATAGTAGCCCACGCGAGAAATTAAAACAAACGTTGCTTTCTTTATTTTTGTTTTCTCTCTCTCTCTCTCTCTCTCTCTCTCTCTCTCTCTCTCTCTCTCCACCCAACACACACTCACACACACACACACATGTACATACACACACACATGCACATACACAGACTTTTTTTGTTACGAAAACACTTCTGCGATAATACTACAGCTTTTTTTTTGATAAAAAATGAGATTATACTATAATGAAATACTTATGTGACTGGATTACAAATCTTGCTGTGAACTATTAAGATCTCTCTCTCTCTCTCTCTCTCTCTCTCTCTCTGGGCGACCTCGAACCCCTCTCCATGGGCACAGTTGTGGCGTAATACAGTTGTGAACCATATCAGGCATATACCCAGCTGCTCCGAAAAACTAGACCCTGTGGTGTCAAGGCCCCCAAGATGACATATAGACCGAAACACGGTGACGACAAGCTTTAATGACCTTTTACTTTGTCACTTTTGCGGGCACGTCGGTGCGCCTGGTATAGCAGAGTACATCCTACAAGGAATTCCAGTTGGGAATTAGCAAGTTTGGTATTGTAGAAACTATGAAAACAGGAAGTCTCATTGTTAAATATATTCTGAGGGTCATTCAGATTGGTGTTTCTTAATGGAGATACTATTTCTGATTTCTGGGGTATAGCAGAGTAGCAGAGTACATCCTGCATGGAATTCCACTTGGGAATTGGCAGGTTTGGAATTGTGGGAATTAGGAAAACAAGAAGTCTCACTGTTAAACATATTCTGAGGGTCATTCAGATTGGTGTTTCTTAATGGAGATACCATTTCTGATTTCTGGGGTATAGCATAGTAGTAGAGTACATCCTGCATGGAATTCCCACTGGAAATTTGTAAGTTTGAAATTGAGGGAATTAGGAAAACGAGAAGTTTCACTGTTAGATATATTCTGAGGGTTATTCAGATTGGTGTTTCTTACTGGAGATACGCTTCCTGATTTCTGGGACAAGTTAGTGGTAAAAATTGAAAATCATTTTATTTTTCTGAAGCAAAACTACCCAGCTGTAATTACTGTCTTTAATTTCATTCAGTTACTACAAGTTAAAACTGCTTTCCAAAAGGAGTATATGTAAGCCACACTTCTAAAGAAGCGTTTGAAATAGGAGTATCCATAAAAATCTGCTTATTTTTCTAAACTGATACCTAACTCGAAATTTTCTTTTTACTTGCCTTCAGTTACAGCAAATAAAAGTTACATTCTCAAATTAGTATATTTAAGCCACAATGAGTATACGTAGCCCACAATTCTAATGAAATAGGGTTATCTATCTAAAGTTTTTGTTTGCCTCATTCGTTATGGAAAGTATACCTCAATAGAATATCTGCAAGAAGCCCGAACAGAAATCATTCATGAATTCTACTGATTACAATCAGTTTTAGGAATTTCTCCGCGTCTCACACATCCGTCAATGGGAAAAGAAACTAACCACCTTGACGCAAAGCTCACGAGGAATAAAAACAAAGAAATCAGACGCAGAATCAGATTCCAGATCAGATGTCCAACTGAATCAAACCGACGTTGAACAAGAATCACTTTCCTGTGGCCTTCATCATCTTTTCCGCTCTCTTGCTAAACGAGAGAGCCAACACATCTACTTCAGCAAACGCTGGTAGCCATAAGGAAGCAAAGAAGATAGAAAGATAGAGTTAGAGAGGCAAAGAGAGGTCACTTCCATTTTCTCTACACGCTTCCACTCCAGTGAGAAACCCTTGACCGCCATAAAGCCCGAAAGAAGGTGATAGACAACTACACTGACCCTTAAGCATGGCGAGAAGTTCCGGCCAATGATGTGGGGAGCAATATTGTGGTCTGCCCTTAACGCTTGGTTGGTCTATACAGGACGGGTGGTTCTCTCTGCAAGGATGCTTCCCTAAAGTCCTAGAGCCGTTTCTGTGCTTGTTGGTCTTTTGTGTAACCCTCTCTCTCTCTCTCTCTCTCTCTCTCTCTCTCTCTCTCTCTCTCTCTCTCTCTCTCAATTTACTTGAAGTATGATAATGGCCAATACAACAGCGCAGATATCCAAGCATAAATATTTGTCCTAAAGATCTCTCTCTCTCTCTCTCTCTCTCTCTCTTTGAAGTACCTCACTCTCTCAATATCTCTCTCTCTCTTTGCAACTGTAACCATTCATTCTATAACTAAGCAACTTTCTCTCTCTCTCTCTCTCTCTCTCTCTCTCTCTCTCTCTCTCTCTCTCTCTCTCTCTCTCTCTCTCTCTCCACTTAACACATACCTGAAAAACGCACGAATATCAGAAATAGCAGAAATGTCATTATCAAGGCCTAATTACGTCCAAGACAAGTTTTTTACCCGAAATTCTTCCCGTGATCAGATTTGGCAGAATCCAATGACAAAAAAAAGTATTTCACTGTTAAAGTTATTTAATTTTTTTAATTCTCGACAAAAAAAATGTTTCATTGTTAAAATAATTTCCTTTTTCTTTATTTTCCATTCCCGAGTAACATCTTAATTACGCCCCAAACTCTGACATTTCTTTTCCAAGTCCTTAATAGCTAATGAAAAACTGTTTTATTCATCATAAACATTAAGTCACGATGAATCTATGCAAAAATAGTAGTAGCAGCAGCAGTAGTAGTAGTAGTAATAGTAGTTGCTACTAATCTTATAAGCAGATTCCACAAGACAAACTTGGCCCAAATATTTTCATTCGAATCTATCCTTATTTTATAAAAATCTTTCTGAACTTCAGACCCAATAAATACGAAGCTTTGCTCGTATGAATAAGTGAATAAGTGAAAGAATGAGAATAAAATGGAGATAAGAGGAGAATATAAGTAAATAGGGAAGAGGGAGATTAAAAGGGATATATTGGGAACTAAAAAAATAAGCATAGGAAGATAGAGACAGTAGAATTACAAGACTAGCTCAATATGACAGAAAGGGAGATACTTAGTAAACAAAGGAATCATGTTTTTCGTGAGAGACAGACAGGCAGTCAGTTCAGAGAGAGAGAGAGAGAGAGAGAGAGAGAGAGAGAGAGAGAGAGATTATCCTACGACTTTGGTATGTGCCCATAAAAATCTATGCGTGTCAGAGATAGTGAAAACGACAGAGAGAGAGAGAGAGAGAGAGAGAGAGAGAGAGAGAGAGAGAGAGAGAGAGAGAGATCCACTGAGTCTGTAAATGCTCTTAAAGAAAGTTCTTTGTGTGTGTGTGTGTGTCAGTGAGAGAGAGAGAGAGAGAGAGAGAGTGTGTGTGTGTGTGTGTCAGTGAGAGAGAGAGAGAGAGAGAGAGAGAGAGAGAGAGAGAGAGGCAGACAGACAGACAGAGAGAAAACCCAAGTAGCCAACCCTGAATTTTTTGCTTCCAACATTTCTCGCGGAAATGAATGGCAATCAGCAGGAAACCTCAGTACCTTGAGCCTCATGCCAAGATCCAAGGAGAAAAGAGCAGCACTTACTAAAAGACTCCTTCTTCTTCTTCTTCTTCTTCTTCTTCTTCTTCTTCTTCTTCTTCTTCTTCTTCTTCTTCTTCTTCTTCTTCTTGCTAAAAGAAGTCAGAGAGAAACTGAAAGGAATCAGCCTGATGTTTTGAGCGAAAATCATGTAAAAAGGTACGAATTTTCAGTTTCTTGTTTCATTTTGTTTATATATATCAGGCCATTTCTCCCAACATATACTTTGTGGAAATTGGCCATCTTTGGATTACACGGTTCTGTGACTTATTTTTCTCCTTTGCTGCTGCCTTGGAATTCTGTTTTTACTTCTGCTTACCCTGATTTTCTTGCTTTTTAGGAGTTAGTCTATCACATCATATTTTCTTCAGGTCTGGGCTAGGTTTCCCGTTCCAATTTCTTACTGCTATAGAATTTCTAAATTTCCTCTTCTTGAAACTGGAAAGTTAAAAAAATCAACAAAAAGCCTCTAAAATGAATTTGGAGATATAACGAGAGGTGGTAGAATGGTTAACGGTAACCAGGAATAAAAAAAAAAAAAAAAAAAACTGGAAAGTCAGAATCTGGATATCAACAAAGACCTTGCCATGAGATTCCATATACCCCTGCTTGTCCTAACTCTGGATGAAATCAAAGATTTGAGAACGGCATTAACGTCCTTGTTTCAAGGAGGCCTGAAACCCACGATTGACTCACTTCGTCCCAAAACAGCAGACAACAGCATTCACCCAACCCACTGTCTTGTTCCTAATGACTATAATATCAGTCTTCGTTACACCTGCTTCCATGATGTTGCATTCTGGACCAGTTTTTCGAGCTGACAATGTTTCTGGCACCGAATTTATGATTTTATTCTGTCTGTGCACGAACAAAGACCCCAGATTTGCTGATGGTTACAGGAAGAGAGGACGTGTTTTTGTTTACGAGTCCGAAGGTCTTTTGCACTGGACTCACAGTTACAGTTTAGCATCGACTCAGTATCAAGTTTTTCTTTATTTTGGGTCTGTATTTTTTTAAAACCGTATCCCATATATACCTAATATTCATCTTCAATGCAGCTATTTTCGTTGGAGCTGTGTTGCTGTGGAGATGTAATTGTTGCTGTGTTTTTGTTTTTTTAATCCCTTAACTTGTCACTTACTGCCCCGGGTTAGACGGAAGTAATTCTAAACGTTATGACAATACCTTATATATTATTATTATAATCATTCAGAAGATGAAGACTATTTGTATGGAACAAGCCCACAGGGGATACTGACTTGAAATTCAAACCCCAAAGAATATGCTGTTCATTCGAAAGAAGTAACAGAAGGTAATGGGAAATACAGAAAGAGGAGATCAGTTATTAGAAAACAGCTAAATCATTAAATTAATAAATAAATAAAAATGTAAGTAAAATATTAAAACTACATTAAAACTGCAAGTTGAATTGCGTTTGGGTAGCCATTTTTGAAATTCCAACTGCACGACATCCTCTGGGAGGCTGTTCCACAGTTCAACGGTTTGAGGAAAAAAAAAAAGATTGTTTCAGACACTGGGCTAAACGAAAGCATTTCAGCTGCTGTTATTTTTGAAAGTTGTCGTTTCTTATCTTTTCCTCATTCTCAGCCTTCCACTTGGCCCTTCCTTTCAAGGGACTTCTTCCACCGAACCCGTTCGTTGTCGACAAGGACCTGCAGAGTCACGGCGTCGGCCAGGTTGGTATTCGGTAGCCTTATAAGTCAGTCACAAGGTCTTTCATTGTAGGTTTGGCCCGGTAACATTCTGGGTGATATTGTTTGGCCTCTGGAAGGAATTTTAATTGTGGTGAGACTATGGGCACAAACAGACATAACGTTCCTTACCTCCTGACCGCGGCTTGTTATTCTTCAATCCTCGAAGTGACTTCTGAAGGAAAATGTACACTGTAGAGTAGAATTGACTTGGACTTAGCTTCCATAGCTAGACTGCTCTTTAAGTGTGTGTACAGTACGGTTAAATTTTTTCTCTCTAGGGCTTCCATAGGGTTGTGACAGATTAAATTTAGAGAGACTGCAATACCATTTGTGTATACTACCAAGGTATACAGAGTATGTTCAACGACCTAAACTCCGTCCGGCTTCAGATTTGTGTGCAACGAGGGGCGGGCACACACATACACGCATAATACATATGTATATATACATATACAATTATATATATATATATATATATATATATATATATATATATATATATATATATATATATATATATATACTGAAACACTTTAACTCTGTATCTACTTCACTGTATACTTTATGAAAAGTAATTGACCATTTAGTACTAATTTTCTCTCGAAACTCTCGAATGTGTTGACAGAGTGGCTCACACGTCAGATATAAATACTTTTTTTTGGTCGTATGTATTATATCTATGATTCAAATATACATGATTAAAACATTGTTTACCTGTCATGTTTGTACTGATGCTCCATGAGGGTTTAGTGCTTCCAGTCATGAAATGAAGAGCGTCAAAGAATTCCCATTCACTTTTCACCATCACATAATCGGCTTTCGCATCACTGTAAATTTGACAACTCAGATTTTATCGCTTTCTTGTGTTTTCAAATTCACAACTATTGTATCTGTTATAGCATTCGCTTTCTTTTCTCTATTACAGTGTTCAATTAATGACACATTCCACAGTTTGGGTAACCTTTCATATAGCCTCATTAAAATCACTGTTTGAGTACTATCCCACTTGTATTTTTCGTTGGATGACATCTCGAAGGCAGCACTCTAGCTAGACTGGGCTAATCTTTTTAAACGAACAAATCCACTTAAAGTAGTCTCGAAGAGAGCTCGGAACCTCTTGTGCACTGAAACACTAGTTAGACTCAAACAACCCTAGCAAGGACTGAGAGTAATTAAAGTCAGAGCTCTCTCACTTCTGTTTAGACTGCCTAGAGAGCTTTACCTAGAGAAAATCTACCTATGGTGTCTTCAGTGTACTTGTACCATTGGAGCTGAAAACGAGAATGACTAAAATGAATCAGTGACTAGTAGGGTGTAGCAGATGTGCATTCTGAAACCTCTATGGCGAGAGCTGAAAGTAATTTTAATAGAGATCTCTCACTTCTGTTTACACTATCTAGAGAACTTTACCTAGAGAAAATCTAGCTATGGAGTCTTCAATATACGCGTACCATTAGAGTTGGAAATGAAAATTATTAAAATTAATTAGTGACAATAGCAAAATGAATCGGAGGTTATTCTGTAACAACCAAATCAGTATCTAGGAATTTGGGAGCATATTTCAAATGAGCAGTTCAAAAAACCAGTCTCGGATACTTTGAGGGATAACTTGGTGGAATAAAAAACACGGAAATATTTTTGTACACGAGTTGTCTGCCATTTTGTAGTGCTTGCAATTTCCTTTTATTGCAAGCAAATCGAAATGTACATAACAGCTCTGCAATAGGGTTTGGAATATAAAAGGAAAAATAATACTAATTATGAAACCTTAAAGATACCCAGGAAACTACAATACCTTAATTTTTTCGAAGGTGGCCATGTGGATATATTCTGGATAAGCAAAACAAACAAAAAAATCCACACGTAACAAAAACTTCATTATTCAGTGGGAGAAATCTCGCTTATTCATTATCTCAATATCTACCCTATTTGGATTATATTCACTACATCTCATTGATATTAACCAGATCTTTGCACGTTGATATTCAAATTAGCATTTTCCATACAGACCATATGGACACTGACTCATAATGATACGTGCCATATTCTAATGATAATTGTATCATAATCATCATTAGCATCATTATCATTGAGCCAATTTATTTTTAGAAGTCTAATTAATGACTCATATTAGGACCACCAGGCATTCACCAATTTATTCATTAGCTGTGCTCACATGTTTCTTAAATGATAAGCTCCCCCAAGTCATATGATTATTATTATTATTATTATTATTATTATTATTATTATTATTATTATTATTATTATTATTATTATTATTATTATTATTATCATTCAGAAGATGAAACCTATTCATATGAAACAAGCCCACCACAGGGGCCACTGACTTGAAATTCAAGTTTCCAAAGAATATGGTGTTCATTAGGAAGAAGGAGGATGAGGTATAGGGAAATACAGAAAGAGGAGATCTCACTGGTTAGAAAAGAAAAATAAATTAATAAACAGATAAAAATGTATTGAAATGCAACGAGAATATCTTGGCAATTCTTACATTAAGACGAGAATCTTGCACAGAATACATACACTATTTCAAGTTTCCACCCGTATGACCTGATACGTTCAATGTTCTTGAAAAGGTCACTAGGACAAAGCTCTGACCTCCTAACTGTATTACCGATACTCGTTCGGAGAGAGCCTTGAATACGCTGTAACAAAGAATTTCCGGTACAATTAGTTGATGTGGACATTGGAATGATTGATTTAACTGTATATTATCCGGACACTGATGTTTTGATTGAGGCTGCATCTGAGACACTGACTTTCACCTTTGTTTCATTTATATGAGCACATTCCTTCTTCTTGAGTAACTTATTATTATTATTATTATTATTATTATTATTATTATTATTATTATTATTATTATTATTATTATTATTATTATTATTATTATTATTATTATTATTATTCAGGAAATGAATCCCATTCATATGGGACAAGCTCACAGGGGCCATTGACTTGATATTCAAACTTCCAAAGAATTTGGTAGAAAAAGCAAAAGGTTTGTGTCCAGTCTCCACAGAGAAGGTAAGAAGCATTTGGCCAAGTCAAGCAGCTCCCAGAAGCTTTGTCTTTAGTTATACTTGTCCGGAAGACGAAGGTTTTGTGTCTTTAGAGAATAAAATGCCCATATAAAGAGAACAAGGACAAATGAGTCCCATTACTGACAAGGTTTCGTGATAAGAATGGCCATAATAAGTCAATGTTGGGAGCAGAAGTTCTAGAGGACTGGTTCAGAGGCTCGGCTCTCTACAGCTAATTGATCAGTCACTGATTTTGTAATGTTTCTATCCACAAACCTCTAAGGATTAAGCAAACAGCAATTAAAGAAACACCCCTAGGTGCAATTAAAGAATCATTACTCCTCGGTACCTGTTCGCTGAAAGGCGTTTGATCACTTCCACTTCCTGTGGTCAGGTTTTATGAAGCAGAGTCATTATGCTAAGCTTTTAATTAAATTCTCCTCCAGGAGATAATTAGTTTAAGGAATTGCTCTCAATGGAAAACTGAGCTTTTCGTAAAACTAACCCGAGTGAACAAGTTTGGTCTTTTTTTTGCCCAGAAACAACGAAAAAGGTGATAAAAACTGGAACTCTATTGGGTTCACTTGATGACTGTTGCTATGATTCGGTTGCCTGCGAAGAGAGAAGGTCACTTTGTTTACTATGCCTCTGTCTTGAAAGGTCTCGTTGTGAACTTTGCCGTCCATAAGGCTTATTTTTTCTATCTGGCAAATATGCTCTGAAGTCCAATTAATGTCACTCGGTCTCCTCGTTCTTGACATTCCTGTGTTGTTTGTTGTTGTTATAGTTACCACAGTTGTTTTTCTTCCTCTGTACTGTAAATTTGCAAATCCGGGTTGTTTATTCGAAATCCTACTGCGGAGCTTAAGCATTCGTTTCCTGATTCTGTTTTTTACTAATTCTGATCATACCGTTTCTCCCTGTTAACAGAAGTTATAATATTCTTCATTGTTGTGTCCAACCCTCTTCTTTCCTTTTCCATTTCTTTGCTTTTTTCAAGCCTGGTCTGCAAAAGGATACTATTAACGCCATCTCCTGGATCTGATGCATAACTGGTCAGCAAAGATTTGCCATAATATCTGGACTGCAAATTTTGTCATCTTTACGTATGCGAAAGATAAAACCAAAACAAACTCTGTCACTTGAGAACAAATTGATTTAGGCAAGTCACCATTCAGATAATGAGATATGAATGAAAGGAAGCTGCTGTAAAGAGCTAGAAGAGAGAGAGAGAGAGAGAGAGAGAGAGAGAGAGAGAGAGAGAGAGAGAGAGAGAGAGAGATACTCAACAACTATTTACCAAAGATCAAGTTTATTATTTGAGAACAAAATGGTTCAGATAAAGTTAGCATCCAAATACTCAGGTCTAAACTATTGAAACCAAAGACTCAAGAACTATATCAAAGATCAAACTTATTATTTGAGAACAAAATGGTTCAGATAAAGTGAGCATCCAAATACTCATTGAAACTATTGTAAAGAGAGAGAGAGAGAGAGAGAGAGAGAGAGAGAGAGAGAGAGAGAGAGAGAGAGAGACTGACAGCAAAAGAGACAGAAACTCAACAGCTATTTAGCAAAAGGATATAAAGAAAGACTGTCAACATTCATTACGCCGGAAAGAGGCGAATTGTATTCAGACAAACGCTCTTTTACCCTTGACAGCATTCCACAGTCTTGCCGGAGATAGAAGAGAGTCACCATTATACAGTTAAGAACACCGTAAGAACGTCCATTCAGCGACGACGTTTTTATCTTCCCAAGTAACTTATCTCATGGAATGTATTGTTCTGTCCTTCGTGGAACACGGGTAAATAATTACTATTTACGTGGAAGAAAAGAAAATACCTTAGCTGAAAGTGAATGACGTATTTCTTAACTATTAATGTGTAATTTACTGTATGCTTCGTCTCCAGATAGGTTTCTCTTAGCGCGTTGAAATCCCCGGTTATTTTTGCAGGCAAGATACCTTTATATTAGCGCTTTTAAAACACTTATCCTCCTTAGATTATGGTAAGTATAGAAGCTTAGACAGCAAATTCTTTAACATATGATGTCTTACTTATTTATCTATCTATCTGTCTATATATATATATAGATAGACAGAGAGATAAACAAACATAAACAATACCCTGTAATTTATAACAGACGGATAGTCTGCGTTGAAAGATTAAGCTGCATTGTCATCCAGGTATTTGAAGAAACAAATTAAAAACCGACAGACGTTAATTTGAGAGAGAGAGAGAGGAGAGAGAGAGAGAGAGAGAGAGAGAGAGAGAGAGAGAGAGAGAGAGAGAGAGAGAGAATGATTGACTGATGAAAGCCATTTCTATAAATCTGCTTGTTCAGATGATGACTTTTCCCCTTCTCTTGTAATTCAATGACGACAGCTGATACCACGTCTACTGTCTCTTTCAGCTGATGCTTCTCCTGTTGTCCACATCACTTTCTTATTTCTTTGAGCTAAAACATTTTCTGTTAATAATAATAATAATAATAATAATAATAATAATAATAATAATAATAATAATAATAATAATAATAATAATAATAATAATTTATCTCCTGTCATCCACATCACTTTCATATTTCTTTGAGCTAAAATCTTTTCTAATAATAATAATAATAATAATAATAATAATAATAATAATAATAATAATAATAATAATAATAATAAAAACCAGTTGTCCACATCCCTTTATCATTTCAAGTTAAAACCTTTTATAATAATAATAATAATAATAATAATAATAATAATAATAATAATAATAATAATAATAATAATAATAATAATAATAAATCAGACAGTAAAGATGCTATGGTACTTTCAATAACAGTTATTGTATGGAAAAAAAGATAATTCCACTAATAATAATAATAATAATAATAATAATAATAATAATAATAATAATAATAATAATAATAATAATAATAATAATAATAAGAAGAAGAAGAAGAAGAAGAAGAAGAAGAAAGCCCTTCGTTAAAAATGCAAACACTTCTGAGAACCCTTGCATATTATCCAAAACCACCAAATGAAATGTTAGATTCGGTTGCGAAGAGACATTGTTACGTTGAAAGCCAATACTAAATAACACAAAAAAGTCTACAAGACATCCTTGAAGTGCCGATGGCACAACGGGACGTCTCACACACACACACACACACACACACACACACACACACACACACACACAAACACACACAAAACATTACCAATCACCTCACGTCAGCTCTACTTATCACGAGCGTCTCTGCGGTTCCCCACAAAGTGGCGACATTCGCCAAAAGGGATTAAGATTCGCGAAATTCAATTGCCTCCTTTTTGGGGTGATGGGTTTGCTGCTACTCCTTGGCGTCGCCCTCGTTTGGTGCATTACGGACATTCTGCCTTCGGTTTCGCGAATGCCCCGGAGATCAGTCGATTCCAAAACCACAAGGCTGCTTGAGTTTCGGAAGTGTTTTCACAAAAGTCTCGGAGACTCGGCGTCTTGCGTTGGTGCTGTTGCATAGTTCATAATAAAAGACGCTCGTTAAGTCGGAATGAATGGGTTTGGTGAAAGGTACTGTACGCAACCAGATACATATACATGTGCATACATACATAGATATACATACATATATACATACATGTATATAAATATATACATACATACATACATACATACATACATACATACATACATACATACATACATACATACATACATACATACATACATACATACACGAATCAAAAAGCAATTAACTGGCATCTGTTTTACGGAATAATCTTGAATATTCGGTAAGATATGATCTTCTGAATCATTCATAACAACCTTTGATGATATCTGAGATATTCACCAAAATCATTTTAATCTCGGCAATCATTTTCTTGGTGAGAACTCTCTAGTATACAAGAGAGAACATATTATACACTCACGAGTGGAAATTCTTAGAAATACATTGAAATATGAATTCACAATTATTTGTCCAGGAAAGATGGTAACTGTTTAGAATCTTTGGTCATATTTATCCATCCTGTGCATAATAATAACAGCTTTGACTGATTAACTTCCTCATTTCAAAATATTTTTGGATGCATTTTTCACTGATAGCCTTGAAATTCATAAGGAAATGAATCAAGGAATTTCTCCTTTCCAAAAGGGATTCGAACCACTACGGTTAAAAGACTGAGGTAAGTGACAGCATTCCTTTATAACCAGTTCCATGCCCTTTTGTTGGTGCATTGGTTAAAGGCTTACTTCTTTCTGCTGAACATCGCGGGTTCGAATCCTGCCAGAGAAGGACAACACTTCACTTATTACCTTTTAGCATTTCAAGTCTTTTGGTTGAAAGCGTACACAAAAAATATTGTGAATAATAGAAATCAAGGGGGTGCTGTTGCTATCACAATAAGCCGAATTAGTTAATGGTTCCCATAATCATAAAATTAATTATGTTATGCAACCTATGAACTTAATGCCTCACTGTGACCCAGTTCCAAACCTGACGAAATCCCAGTTACCATTACAACGAACACATTCCACTCTCAGACTACAGCAACTTTTCCTCTCTGTGCTAGTAGAGAACCGCTCGCTTACCGAGAGCGCTTTCTGGCTTTCGCTCGAGCGCCGGCGGTGAACGCGTCCCGAGGTCCTGAGAGAGTGACACGAAAGCGTCCCGGGGTTGGCAAGGTCAACCACTCAAGCATCGAGGTCGCCACGCGAAGCCAAACCGACTAACTTTCAAGTCTCGGGAGTCTGAAGACGGGATAAGACTCCCTTCCATCTCAGATGGCGATTGGTTTTTTTATATATATAAATCGAGTGTTTTTTTATTCGTTGTTCTTGGATTTTTTTGTGTGCTCGTTTTTTGAGTCTTTTTCTGGAGTGGGTTACTTTTTACTTCCTTATTTTGGCTGCAAGTTTTTTATTTATTAATTTTTTTTTTTTTGGAAGGACTGGACCCTGGTCCTAACCCTAATTTCATCGAAAGACCATAGCACACAAAAATTCTCGTACCCAGATGTTTTATCACAGGATAAAATATCATACAGAATACATCACACAGGATAAATATCACATAAAACATCACACAGGATAAAACATCACACTGAATACAACATCACATAAAACATCAGATAGGATAAACATCACACAAAACAAAACATCACAGATGAACATCACAGGATAAACATTACACACAATAAAAGTCACAGAATAAAACATCACACAGAATAAAACATCGCATAGAATAAGTCACAAGGAATATAACATCACACAGAATCACACATCACATGGAATTAAACATCACATAGAGTACATCACAAGGAATAAAACATCACAGAGAATCGCTCATCACATAGAATAAAACATCGCATAGAATACATCACAAGGAACAAAACATCACAAAGAATACATCACAAAGAATTAAAACATCACACAGGATAAACATCACACAGAATAAAACATAACACAGGATAAACGTCACACAGGATAAACATCACACAGAATAAAACATATAAAACATAACACAGGGCACATTTTATAACTAATAACTGAGGACTGGACGCCATCTTAGACTTAAAACTTGTAAACATGTTTCTGGGCAAACAAACCAAAACAAACGAATAATTCCAGACAAGGACAGACAAACAGACAGACACGAACAAAAACAAAAGCACGAAAACTTGCACACAAACACACAAACACATATACGCACACAAGCAAACATCCACCAACCACTGTTGTAAAATCCCCCCCTCCTCTACCCCATCTCTCCTGATCTAGGGTCCCTTCCAGAGCTGCTCGGAGCGTCCCGCGTTCGTTTGTGCGTGCGAAGGTAGGCGAGGTAAATCAAGATTTGTAATATAGCGGTACCTGCGGGAGGCGGCACTATTATCGACTTGGCACCGGTGAGGTTAACATGGTGAGTGTTCCAGCTCCTTCCCTTCCCATAGATCTTCGATTCGATATAGATTTGACGACGGGGTTCCTCCACAGATCTCCGACTGGGTCCAAAACCCCTCACTCAAAACTGAGAAAGGAAATTAATGTCTGAGATTTTCCCGTGAAAAAGGAGTAACGTAATGACTTACTGATACAGTGACGAGAGCGCTTCCATCCCCATACAACCGATAGTGAGATAGTGAGAAGCGAATGCCATGGATTTAGAGGAGGAGGAGAAGGAGGAATTGCGTACAGTGACGGAAAGTGAAAATGCGACTGGAAGTGAGAAAATCTGTTTTGCGATTGACCCAGTATTAAGAGAGAGATGTCCCCCTTCCTGAATTTTATTAATCGTGCTTGGATTACAGGAGTGAACGAAATTGTCCTCGTCTGTACAGAGTCTACGGAGTGAAGAAGGACGCTTTTGAATGAGTGAAAGTGAGAGTGAGTGAACACGTGAATGGAAAAGATAGTGTGTGAGAGTGAAATTTGGATGTATTTACAGTGTGCGGTCGTAAATGGGAAACAGGAAACATACTGCATGCGTGTGTGTAAGTGGGTGTAAATGAAGCTGATTTGTTTTTGTGTATGAGTTTGTGTATGTACGTGTGTGTGTAAATATAGGAGTTTTAGAAGAGACACCGGGATAAACGTGCGCATATATATGAAATACGAATGCCCCATCAACTTTGTATTTCCAAATGCACAGTGATATATATATGTATGAAATGCACATATGCACATATACAATATTTGAATTTGCAAATGTGATCTTATATATGCATATTAACATACACATATATGAATATAAACTCATTTATAGATAAAACACTCATCTGCTTTATATTCTAGATAACACTGTGTAAAAAAGGAGAGAGAGAGAGAGAGAGAGAGAGAGAGAGAGAGAGAGAGAGAGAGAGAGAGAGAGTATGGTTATTATGCAATTTTTTTATCTTTTAAACTATTCTTTGAAAGTAAAATCTAGCTTAAAGTGAATTTCTATACCTAGATAGATAGATAGATAGATAGATAGGTAGATAGACAAATAAATATTATACTGAGAGAGAGAGAGAGAGAGAGAGAGAGAGAGAGAGAGAGAGAGAGAGAGAGAGAGAGAGAGAGAGATGAGGTAACAAGATGAGCAAAGGACTCTAGGGGTTAAGAACTAAACCGCAACAGCTAAGTACAAATTAGAGAGAGAGAGAGAGAGAGAGAGAGAGAGAGAGAGAGAGAGAGAGAGAGAGAGAGAGAGAATTTTAAAGTAACAAAAATGTAGGATCATGAAACTAAGAAAGTGACGATTATAAATTCCTCTTAAGGTATGGAAGAGTTATGGAAAAAGTTTTTTAAAAGGTACAAAATAAACAAGAAATCTCATATTAAAATGAAATTTTGTGACAGCTCTGCATAATCACTAGGATTTGCATAAGCAAGTGGCTGACAAACCATTAAACATGCACATGCAAACAGTACGTATTAAATGTGCAAACATTCAACCGCACTTAAAACACACATCTATCTATCTATCTACCTATCTATATATATATATTTATATATATATATATATATATATATATATATATATATATATATATATATATATATATATATATCCGTGTGTGTATGTGTGTGTGTATGTGTGTCTGACATACTTGCGCGTGAACTGTGAAACAGGCTGAACTTCAGGTCCGTAAAAAATCTTATTGTCATTTCACGTGTTTAATTTCATGTATCGCTGCTCATTGCAGGAATTGGCCAATATTTTATTATAATAAGCGCTTCCAATGAAGAGGAAAAAGTCGGGTAAATGTTTGGTCACGTTTTCAAAAGATTTCAACATTTAGAGAGAGGCTTTTAAAAAAATATTTACAGAGATTTTTACAAAGGGATTTAAACAGATTTTTAAGAGATTTAAAGTGACATTGAAAAAGATCTTTAAAAGGAAATTTCAAGACGTTTAAAGAGACATTTAAAGGTACTTTTAAAGGAACATTTAAAAAGAAATTTAAAGAGGCGTTTAAAAGAACATTGAGAGAAACATATAACGGAATTTAAAGAAATTTAAAGAGACCTTTCAAAGGACTTTTAAAGAGACATTTAAAAATAGATTGAAGGAGACATTTAAAGAGACACGTAAAAGACATTTAAAAAGGGATTTAAAGAGACATTTAAAGAGACTGAAAGAAGGATTTAAAGAGATATTTAAAGAGATTGAAAGGATTTAAAGACATTTAAAGAGATTTTTAAAAGGACATTTAAAGAGACATTTAAAGAGATTGAGGTCACCCTGTTTTGAAGTGATTTTGATTTCATTTTAGCTTTTATCCCCTTAGTAGCCTCTGAATGACAAAGTACACATAAATCGTGGCAGTTTCTGTGAATAAAAGTTATTTTCAAAGATTTTTTACTATTGTTTTTATAATTATCAGTTGTCTTAGTTCGCATTACTTTTTAGGGACTTTTAGGTTTAGTGCACAGATGGGTTTTCTGAAAATTAAAGACCTCACAGAGATTAAGGTTGAAATTATTCGATGTTAGTATAATCTGATAATAAGGGGTCTTCAATCAGAAATGCAATCCGGTCAAATGCTTGAAAGCAAAATAAATACGAATTCAGAATACAATGCATGTTCCAAATGCACGCAAATATCTCAGCTACCTTCTCCTGACTCCACCCGCTTTCTAGAAATGGAGAGAAAGAAAGTGTTTTCTTGTACTTAGATGTTCTAAAGATGTGTATCTTTAGGTCTTAAGAATCTGCCTTCTTTCGCCAATAATCCGAGTAACGGTTCTGTTTGTTAAACCTTGACGCACTGGGTTTCAATACGACCAAAAAAGATGAGTTTCTTGAGCAAGTCAATTAAGATGATCAAGTCTGGATTATCAATAAGGAATTAACACGAACGTAATTCCAGTAACGAAAAACTTACTAGTCACAGACCAACGATAAAAAGTAAAAGGCTTGCTCCAAACAAAAGGCCCAACTTGAGCAAAGAAAAGGAAAGTGGGTGGAAAATACGTACTCATCTATCACTCCATTCTGACAGGTGATTGATTAGTTGGAGGTTGAAAATAGCGGTGGGGAAAACATATTAGATTTTCTTTCTTTCTCCGTTAGAAAGTTTTGTAGTTTGGACGTAAGCCGGAGGTGATTATGAATTTTAGTAAGATGCTGAAGATGTTAGATTTTGTTAGAAAATGAAATTAAAAATCAATAGCTGTTCATTTTCGAAGATTCTTCTCATCGAGATCATGTGGATTTTGGTTACTGATTGAATTCGGTATGCATTATCTAATAGAAATACTTTCTATTTACGTGCCTATTTATCCGTCTATCAGTGGTAATTACTATCTCTCTACCTGCTTATTTATCAGTCTGTCAATGGAAGTACTATCTATCTATCTATCTATCTATCTATCTATCATTGGTGATTACTATCTCTCTGCCTGTTTATCTATTTGTATATCAATGGTAATTAACTTCTCCTTATCTACCTGTCTATCTGTTTGTCTACCAATGGAAGTACTATCTATCCACCTATCTATCAATGGTAATTACCATCCCCTACCTACCTACCTATCTATCTGTCTATCAGTGGAAGTACTGTCTCCTTAACTACCTGTCTATCTCTCATTCTGTCAGTGGAAGTACTATCTATCTATCTATTTCTCTAGTTATGCAGTCATCTGTCTATCCCAGGCCAATTCCAGTCTTTTTCCAAAGACCGAAGGTCTCCTGCCTTCCAGTCCATCCGCAACCTACCTGCTGGAACCAGTTGACCTCCTCGTCAAACCACTTCTGAGCCATTATCAGTGTGACAGCTATTATTGCTCCAGATAGCTCCAGCTTTTCCCTCCAAGAAGACAGAGCGCTACCCCTTAGATCTTGCAAATGGAGACTGACAGCTCAAGGCCCGTGGCGTAATCGCATTCTGATCTGGAAGCGAAGTTGGGTCACATCTATTATTCGAGAAATATTTTCCGTCCTTTCTCTCCATTCAAGGAATAAGAAATCTGACTATCTCTTGTCTCACTCGCTGCAGAATTGTATCGTTTCCTTCGCTGAGCTGCAGAATACCTTTTTATATCCGTATTCCTTCGTATTGGACATTCCCCATTATTTTTTTTTCTTTCTTCTTCTCTCTTATTGCCTTAGACCTAGTAGGTCTGTCATTGACATTTTCTGTCGCTGGTGTTTGCGTGATTTCTGTTTATAGAATTAGTGTTATTACTGCTTCTGCGTCATGATTGTTATCAATATTTTGATGATGATTATCAGTATTACTATTATCAGTATTAGTAGTAGTAGTAGCAGTAGTAAAATCAACTTCCATGACCACCTTTCATCTATCAGCTGCCAGAATCATCAGCCAGAAATCCGCTCCGTACATAATTACCAAAAAAACAATTGGTCTAGAAATCACACAAAAAACTAACAGCGGCGGAAGGAAACGGAAATTAAGTAAACGCGAAGGAAAAAACAAGAAGAAGAACACGAGGAAGCGAAACAAAAGAATAGGAATGCCGCTCGTTTCCTGTATCGTTTGTAATTTTGGCCAAACAGAACAGTTCCGTTCCCAAGTCACGAGGAAGACGACACCCACCTTTTTACCATTTACAGAAAATTCCCGCGGAAGGTGGGTAATAATTCTCTTTTATTTTGCGCATCTAAGCAATTCCCTTTCATTATAGTGACGTCTTACACAAGATAAAATACTTGACATCAGTTCTGACGTCGATTTAAGCTGCTTTGCGACGCCAGTTGATGGGAATAAATCGATCAGTTATTTGGCTGTCTGGTTCAAAGTTTACCGCCCCGAGTTGATGGTTTACCATTTCCGGCATCTTTTGTGCCTCCCGGAATCTCCCAGGACGCGAAACAAACGACTAGAGTCACGATTCATGTACAATTGTACTTCGAGGGGAGAGGAGAGAGAGAGAGAGAGAGAGAGAGAGAGAGAGAGAGAGCGGGGGCCAAGGAGTAATCGAGTTATATATCCTCAAAGATTTACGGCAGTTGAATGATTGATTGTAAGTTAACTAGAGTTTAGGAGAGAGAGAGAGAGAGAGAGAGAGAGAGAGAGAGAGAGTAATCGTTTTAAATGTCCCCAAAGATTTCAAGTAACTGGCTGACTGCAATTTAACTAGAGTTTAGGGGAGAGAGAGAGAGAGAGAGAGAGAGAGAGAGAGAGAGAGAGAGAGAGAGAGAGAGAGAGAGAGAGAGACTGCGAGTAATCGTTTTATATATCCGCAAAGATTCACGCTAGCTGACTGGCTGTTAATTAACTGGAGTTTGGAAGAACCGTGAAGAAAGAGATATACATTTTTCATATTTCCATAAAGATTCGTGTTATTTTGTAAAAGTCCTTAGGCAATCTGCTTTAGGTATTATCATTATTGTTGCGTTTCAAAGCTGTTAGTTCCCATTACTGAACTTTACTTGGGCATCAAAATTTCACTTAATAAGAGAGCATTTCATGAACAGACCTTACTCCACGACTATTATCTCAGAGTATAACCGGGTCCTGGAAATTATGGGCCAAGTAGAACATGAATATAACAGGTCACTCTCATAAAACCCTTAATGGGAAACCAGCCAGTCTTCATGACCCGGAATACCTGAGAGGCCTCTTTCGAAACACATTGTATAGTTTCTCATCACGATTAAAACATTTTCTCACGTTTTATGGACAAACAGAACAATGCGAAGTAACCAATCCTTGAAAACTGAAGGATTTCGTGAGTAGTTTATCCTTTGACACACATTATTGCAACCGAGGTTGTCCTGTGGGATTGCAGTGAATCTGACGCCTCTTTCCTTTTTCCTTCCTGGCTAAGATACTATGTTCTAGATTAAGTTAGGTTAGATTAAGTTCACAAGCGTGACATCTTTCCTTCTTACGTCTTAGCTAAGCTGCTGTGTCCTAAGTTCAGTTAGATTAGGTTAGTTTATCCAGTGTCCTAGTTTCAGTTTGGTTAAGTTAGGTTATCAAACGTCATAATTTACATTAGGTTAGGTTATCAACATGTTCCTGGCTTACTTTTGGGAAGCCATACTTTCAGCCCTCATTCACTGAATCAGGTTGGGCTCTGGTCTGTCATTTACAGTCTAAAGCTGAGTCTTTCTTGAGTAACTTACTATTGTTTGCCATAACTGTATTCGAATAGATGTTATGTCCTTAACTTCTTCTTGAATGTCTCCTATAAGATATATAAACTGTGTTAGTTTTGAACAGGCTGCCCCAAACTAAAACGATATCTCTAACCATGTGGGTATTTGTTTGTAGAGCTAGAAAGAGAGCAGCTTGCCTACAAGACTATGTTCATGTACCAGTTTTACAATTTTATGGTTTCAAAGCTGTTATGTCAAAAGTAACCACGTCACAAAAAAGAGGAAACAGTTAACGAGAACCAGACCCTGTTAGCTTCCCTTCTCTAATGTGATCCGAGCTGTTAGTTGTTTTTATTTACACTTTAGGTGAAAGGTTAATATAACAGGTTGGTTCCTGGGGCTGCAAAAAGATGTGGACAGCGGCCGGGCAGGTGCCCAGTAGGTTTGTGAACGTGGGCGAACAGGCCTTGGTAATGTTCCAAAAATAATGTAGAATCAAAGACAAAAAAGCAATAAAAAAATAAATAAATAAAAAATAAAAAAACGGTGTATTGTTGGATATCAAAATCTTGTGAATGTTCTAGAAATTTTGTTACGAATAAAAACAGAAAAAAAACGTATCTGAATCTGCGGAAACTGAAAGGTTGCGACCGTCCCCAAAAAAGTGTGAAATTTTAAAATATAAAAAATAGGAATTTTATAAAATTCGTGCATTATTCGTATATAAAAATTTTGTGATGTTCTAGAAATATTGTCAGAAATCAAAGCAAAAACTAAACTTTTTCAGTTAGTGTAAACTGAATGGTTGCGAACGTCCCCCAAAATAGGGTAAAATTTGAAAAATATGAAAAATAGGAAAATCCGTATTTTTGGGGCTCTGAATGATTAGGAACATCTCGAGAAAATATCCCAAATGTAAAATAAAACACAGATATGATCTTTAACTGCTCTGGATTTCTCACAAGAATAGAACGGAAAACCCGAGAGGAATTTTATTTTTTTCATTGAACCTACCACAAAAAAAGGATGATGTCAAGCAAAGTTAAAAGAAAAAAGGCAAAACCTGACCAAAAACTGAAATTTTAATACCTAAAAATACAGTAATAATGATAAAAAATGATTTTGTAAACAGTCAAACTACCCAATAATCTCCCTAAACGTAGGCGAAGGAGATAGAGACAAAAACACCCACACACACACTCGTATACATACACAAAACGAGTGTCTGACTATGTCATAATTTAGACACAACGTTAACGTCTAGTAAAACACACACTAACACACACAAGAGCAAATATTTGAGCGTCATATTTCAGACGCAACTTCGGCCTCAAGTCGAACGCTGACTTCCTGAGCTCGTGTGAGTTCCGTGTACCCCAAATATGATCATAGGCGTGAGGAGGAATTTCAAGCACACTTCTGATCCACTTGGATTCGAGCACAAGGCAAACACGTCTTCAGATCGTTTCTCAATCTGTATGATAACGCACAGTGAGATAGCGTGGTCGAATGTTGTTCGCCTTGGGAGTCAAAAACAAAACTTGGCCGAGAGAGAGAGAGAGAGAGAGAGAGAGAGAGAGAGAGAGAGATGATGATGATGATGATGAGGTGGTTATGTTAAAACACGGAAAACATGGGGCAAGTTTCGATGTATGTTTTTTTATGCCTCTCAAAAATTGTGGAGTCTACTGACTGCTGTTTTATGCATGCATGCATAGATATACATACATACGTGCATACATACATCCACCACACACACACACACACACACACACACACACATATATATATATATATATTACTAACAGGACCTCATTAAAACTGGATGGTATTTAGCGGAGATTCAGGGAAAATTGCAAGCTTTCTAGGCCTAACAGTCCTCATTGCCAGGTATCCATACGGATACTTGACAATGAGGACTGTTAGTCCTAGAAAGCTTGTAACCTTTCCTGAATAAATATCTCCGCTAGATACCATCCAGTTTTAATGAGGTCCTGTTAGTAACTGTATTAATGCACAGAGCAATTGTGCAATTGAAAAAAGTTAATATATATGTGTGTGGGCGTGTGTGTGGTTATGTGAGTTTGCTGCATGTTTGTGCTTGTATCTAAACTTTGTATTAGTTTTTATGAAAGCTTAGTATATTTTAATATGCAGTGTTTCAACAAAGATATATAATATAAACGCGATCACTTTTTACACCAGATCAAGATATATTTGCATGAGACAAACAAACTAGTTCTAGCAACAATATCCACTGAAAAAAATGAGTATAAACAGGAAATAATCAGAGAACTGACCAAACACAAAACATAAAAACTTGAACAACACAATTAACAAACAAGATGGTGAATTTTCTTCAGAGAACTGACCAAACACAAAACATAAAAACTTTAACAACATAATTAACAAGCAAGATGGTGAATTTTCTTCAGAGAACTGACCAAACACAAAACATAAAAACTTGAACAACACAATTAACAAACAAGATGGTGAATTTTCTTCAGAGAACAAACCAAACACAAAACATAAAAACTTTAACAACATAATTAACAAACAAGATGGTGAATTTTCTTCAGAGAACAAACCAAACACAAAACATAAAAACTTTAACAACATAATTAACAAGCAAGATGGTGAATTTTCTTCAGAGAACTGACCAAACACAAAACATAAAAACTTGAACAACACAATTAACAAACAAGATGGTGAATTATCTTCCCTTTCCTCATCGTCTGTTGACAAATCCAATCCCCTTCGACCCACATACACCTTGTATACATTATATACACACCCATTCTGAGGTATTCTTCGTAAAAAAAGAGGTGAAAGTAATGGATATCTTTGGTTCACTTTCGATATTATGCGAGTGGCAAAGAAGCTAAGAGTGACAAGACCTGGGGTCATATTGGGTTTGTGGACTCCAAGGATAAAAGTTCGAAAGGAGAACTTCACCGTAATGGTGCCTGTCGTCTGTAATTTACTGTTATTGCTGTAACTCTCGAAAACAAAAGTTATATTTTAGCTTTCTGTTTATTGGTTATGTTATTGTTGTGCTGTAAAATTCGTCAAATTTCTATACATTTTCATTTTATTTGGTAATATACACTCAGGTTAAAATAATCTCTGTATATATTCTTATTCAGTTGTTAATCTCTCAGGTTGAAAACCTGTTTTGTTCTCTATATATATATATATATATATATATATATATATCTCTATATATATATATCTACTGTATATCTACATATTCTTATTGCAGTTGTTGGTATACATATGTTAAAAATATGCATCTTATAGCTCTCTCTCTCTCTCTCTCTCTTTGTATATATACATACACACACACACATATATACCCATACACTATATTTGTATACACACACACATATATATATATATATATATATATATATATATATATATATATATATATATATATATATATATATATATATATATATATTCCTATTGCAGTTGTTAATGTACAGTCAGGTTAATAAAAAACTTTTTTGTCGAGTCTCTCTCTCTCTCTCTCTCTCAACAAGAAATTGCACGACCCTACTAACCTTTTACAGTTCTGCAAGTAATAAAGACATTTAAAATCAGTCTCCATACAGTTCCAATCAAAATTTTCCCCCTTTTAACCCTATAAAGGCAAACGGTGCCCCGTAACTTTCTACTCCGAAAAAAAAAAAAACTCAATTTACGAAGCCATTTTTTTCTCTGCGACAGTCTCCCTGGCGAGGTCACGACCCGCGACGGCCTAACCTGATATCTCCACCTTGGCTCGTTACGCCCATACGCTTGCAAAACGCCCTGTGTCGTGGGCTGATGACCCGGCCTGACGCACAGCTCGCTGAGATGACACGAATGGTTGGAATATTTGGAGGAATAAAAGTTGAATAGCTGAATCAATACTAGGAAAGTTTTTTAAAAGCACAATTCGCTGGAATGACAGGAATGGTTGGAATATTTGGAGGAATGAAAGTTGAAATAGCTGGAATCGTACTAGGGGAGAGGCTTTTTAAAAGCACAATTCGCTGAAATGACAGGAATAGTTGGAACATTTGGAGGAATAAAAGTTGGAATAGCTCAAACAATACTAGGAAATAATTTTTTAAATAGCACAACCTGCTGAAAAGACAGAAATAGTTAAATAGTTGCAGGAATAAGGAGAAATAGCTGGAATAGTACTAGGGGAGAGGCTTTTTAAAAGCACAACTCGCTGAAATGACAGGCATGGGTGGAATATTTGGGGGAATAGAAGTTGAAATAGCTCAAGTAATACTAAGAAAGAAGTTTTTTAATAGCATAACCTCCTGAAATAATAGAAATAGATAGAAACAGTCTTAGAAACAAGTCATGAAATAGCTCAAATAGTGCTAGGAAAGAGGCATTTCAATAGAACAAGCTGCTGAAATGATAGAAATATTAGTAGCAAAAAAAAAAAAAAATTAGCAGTGGTATTAATGTTGAAATAGTGTAAGCAGTAAAAAGGACAATTATCTTTAATACACAACCTGCTGAAATGGTAGAAATGGAGGGAGAAGCAACCCTTTTCAACACACAACCTGTTTATATGGTAGAAAGGGAGTAACTGATATGGCAGAGAGAAAATAGTAAGAGGAATAAGGCTTTTTTTAACATAGCCAGCTGGGATGGAACATATACTTAAACAGTAACATGTCAAAGCCTTTTAGATGCACAGCCTGGTAAGAGAACAGATATGGTTGTAAGGGTAAGACTGTCTCTCTCCCTGTCTCTCCTTATTTAGCTTTGCTGCGACGATCTTTTCACCTCTAGGTCTGCCTCTGAACTGGAACCTAGAATCAAAGAAACTTGAGATCTTTAGCCCACGTTCGAACTTGGGCAACAAAAGTCATTTAAGTAATTCACTTATAGATATGAACAAATGCAAACTTGGACCTTCAAATTCGTTAGATTGTCCCCATTTCAAGGCCAAGCGAAGGTTATTGACTGGACTCAGTCACTCACTCATCCAAAACACTCTACTGGTTTCCTGGCTGTATTTTGACTATTGTCAGTCATACCAAGCTATGAGGACTGTAGCAAAATACGAGAAACATTATTATTAAAAATGGCTTCGTTTGAAAGGTTGCAAGTTTCAGGTGTTAGCTTTTTTTTAACTCAAAAATCTATGCCTAAGTTCGATTCATAACCTCAGTCAATTTCCTGCAATATCTTATTCCCTCTTATGTTTACACAAGAAAACTGTAAACCTATAATAGGATTTATATGTAACAAGAGTTAAAATTAAAATTCTTTTAACAGATGCTTTTTTAACTGTCTTTCATCTCATCAGGCTGGATTAGCTAAGACTTATACCTTTGACTGTTCCTGATATTTCTTCGAAATACAAAGTTTAAAAGCCTTATTCCCATTACTCTCTACGACCATTTGTAAGACAAAATACTCAAGCGCTTTTTAATCCACAAAACAAGACTAGGTGATGCTACACTATCATAAATACACACGCTGAAACTCTCGTTCTTAATACTAAAAACACACATCAATTCAAATCCACAAATGAAAACACGCGAATCCGTTAATCCACAGTCTCCATATGGACCGCGCATGCGCTTGAGCACACTCACAATAAGGTCAGAAAAAAGCATATGCCTGAAACC